>NC_056682.1:152335183-152635183 GCF_018350215.1 Panthera leo | reverse complement strand
AAATATAACTTACCTTATCCACAATACATATCTGCTTTCTTGTTTGAGCATCAAGTACTTCAATCTCAAAGTGCGTAGTTTTTGAATGTTTAACTACTGGAATTGATTTTAGAGGGCCCGCTGAGAGCACAAAATGCGACAAACAGTGGAAGTTTCTCAAGTCATTCTTCAGGATGGACCGTGTAGCTCCTCGGGAAAATATTTCTCTCTTGCGTTCTGAAGCAAGGGACTTGTGCCTTTTGAACATTGTGTAAACCAGGAGAATCTGTCATGTCAACAGAAGACACTTGCCAGTGTGTTCCCTTTGCACCAGTTTAAATACTGCGGGTGAAACCAGGAAAGGTCAAGTGCCATGCCATTCCAAGAGTTCAGTTTTATTTAGCAGGCTTGAAAACAATGACTGATCTATTTCTATATATAACACACTATTGTAAATTGCTGCAGTGTAGAGGATTACTTTACCAGCATTCCAATTATTTCTTGCTTTCTCCTTTTATCTCTGCTTCTTAATATGGCCACTAGTATCTGAAATTCCAGAGCAAGAAAAGAATAGACAGAGTTTTTATCTCTGAATTCTGCATGCACCTCAAACAAATATATTATTATTGACACATTCACATTTAGATGTATTTAAAATTAGCATAGGGATATCTTATAGATAAATTAAAAAACACCTAGTACATAATTACATAACAAAATTTTTTATAAGTGTTGCTTAAGAGAAAGATTTGTGGCAAGTTTTAAATAGATATAAATAAATATAAATATATAAATATATATTTAATATATAAATATTAAATGTTATATAGCACAATATAATATAATATAAATTGTATATACAAATAAACATATATATGTTACAAAAAGGATGAATTCTTCACTGTACAGGGAATAGAAAGATGGAACATCATCCATGAGATTGGAATATGTAGAAAGCAATTTTATAACTTAAGGAAAAATAAGTAAATCTCATTTTAACATTTCTAAACATTATATGTTATTGGCAAATCTTTGAATTTATATAAAAAATTAATACTAAACATTACATTTACCACAGCACTAAGTTATGACAAATTCAAATACTATCATTATAAACAATGAAGAATGTTAAACAACCTGGAAAGAGGGGTTTGTTGGAAAGACTCAAAGCACTTGGATACCTATATATCTGGTGAAGAAACAACTGAAAAATATCCAAAATATATTGTCACTGATTCAAAGGGATATTACAGGAAAATATTCTGAGATGTTATCTGCAATGAAGACATGAAGAGTCAAGTGGCTAAAATTATAGAGAAGTGAATATATATATATATATATATATATATATATGGCTAATATTTACTGTTATAATTAAACAAAATAACATAATGATTTTTAATTGTGACCAAACATTATGCAATGAATATCTACTTACACATTGTGCAGTTATCATTTTCATATTCTAGACAACCATTACACTCAATATGTAATCTTTTAAAAACAGAGAAGACAAAAATATACATATGTTTGTGTGCCTGTTACACATACACACGTGTTGTGCAATTTCACCACTCAAATTGCACAACACTCCATCCCTTTTCTCCCACAGCTCAGATCTAATCCATTAGAAACCCAGAACACAGTCTTCTCACCATCCCACAGCGACCTTCAAAGCATCAACCTCACCTGTGTTCCTTTTCCAAACTAGTCTTTCTGTGTCAATACTGGCCGATCTATTATCATTTTAATATAGCAGCTAGATTGATCAGGCTCTATGCAAAAGCAGACCTTGCAATAATCTGCTCAACACACTGCAGAGTCTTTCTATTTTATGTAGCAAAAACTCCAAAGTTCTCCGCGAAGGTCTGTAGGATCTGCATCATCAGCACCTTGTTATATTTCTATCTCATCCCTTAATCTATCTATCTACAGTGCCTAACACAGTGTCTGGTACACATTAGGTGCCCAATACATATATATTAAACAAACAATCAGTAAATGTATCTTAAAGGTGTAGCAGAATGGGGTGATGCTAATAGCATGCTCAGGTAAACTACCGTCTTATACTAAAATGACATAAACATATCCTGTAGGTCTCTCCAGATATAGTTTCTATTTAAAAAAAGGAGTAGTCTAAAGGACACGGGAGTTGAACTGAAAGAGCTCCCATTGCCAAAGTTGGAAAAATACAAGCAAGAAAATAAATGCTGATGATAATGGATTCTAACGCAAAGAGCAATATAAATATCCATTAGTCCATACTGTTATGAATAAATGATAAATAAATAAATAAATAAATAAATAAATAAATAAATATAAAAGGTGGGTTTTCCTTACACAAGAATTCCAGATAGTATATATAGATACTTTCTTGCTGCATGTGGATTTCACTTAGTGACACACTTACAAAAATAATGAATGGAAGGGAAAATAGAAATGTTATGGAGGAGAAAACTGGAAGGTAGAGAGCATTTTAACCAAGAGGCCAAGTTTAAGATCACCATGAAAAGTCATGGTGATATCACGTACCCAATGATATCATGAGGTGAAGACATTTCACCTCTGTGGTACTCTTCCAAAAGTTCACTTCCTCCGTCTAACCTTGGGAAAAATCAAGACAAACACAAATTGAGAGACAGTCTACAAAATACTTACTATTCTGAAAAACTCTCAAGAATTTGAAAAAGAAGGAAAAACTGAGAGATTGTAACGGATCAAAAGAGAATCTGTGGTAACATGACTAAAAAATTCAATGATGTCCTGTTTCCTGGAACAGAAAAAGAAATCAGTGGAAAAACCTGTGAAGTAAGAATAACATTTGTACTTTAATTAATAGTGTTGTGTCAATGCTAATTTCTGAATTTTGATGAATATACCATTGCTATCTAAGATGTTAAAATTAGGGGAAGCTGGGTAAAAGTACACACACAGAAAAACCTCTCTGTACCTCCTTTTCAATGTTTTTGTAAAATTACTCCAAAATGAAAAGTATAAAATAAATACACACCCATCCCAACACATAAAATAAGGAATAGATAAAGAGAAAAATGGAAGTGAAAGACATTTAAAATAAGAAACTTTCAGATTTTCATCTGTGTCAATCACTCAAGTTAAACATTTCGGAAGAGAATAAAAATCACTTTAGATATTATGCTACTTATTATTTCATTATGTATTTTGGAAGTAGTTTTAAAAATAAAATGATTTATATTTGCTATGGTGTTCTCACAAGATTATTGCTAAATAGATCATAATAAAAATAACACCCTTAATTAATATTTGTTTAATACTAGACCTAGAATATCACTTTGTAAACTAGATTTCAATTTAAACTATATTTAAAATAGAAAAAAAGGATTACAAAAAGATACAATCTCAAATCAGAACCTTTATTCTAATTGCATTTATTTATAATAAAGTGTGAAGGAGAAGAGTTAAGATACTATTGTTCTTTACCTCCATATTTTTCATTCATTTTTGACAGAAAGTTACCCATTTCAGTATATTTTCCATTTGAAGTACCATTTTAAAATATTAGATTATTTTAAGTAATTAACAGGCTAATTTTTTGGAGCAGTTCTAGTTTGCAGAAAAAAAATACATAATTGAATGTGCAGAATTCCTATATACTCTTCCTCTTCTGCAACACAATTTCTTCATTAGTGTGGAATTTTGCTACAACTGAACCAATATTGACAGATATTTATTAATTAAAGTGCATACTTAGCCTTTGTGCTTTACAGTTCTTTGAGTTTTGACAAATGTATAAAGTCATGTCTCCACCTTGATAAGATCATACAGAATAGCTTCACTGACTTGAACATGTCGTGAGCTCCAACCTCCACTGTTCCCCTGTTCCAAACCCGTTGGTCACAACTGATCTCGGTGCTATCTTCAAAGTTTCACTTTTTCCAGAATATCATTAATTAAAATTATATAATATGTAGTATTTTGAGAGTGGCTTTTTTTCATTTCGCAGTAGGCTTTTATGTTTCCTCCACACTTTTCCATAGTTTGATTTCTCTCTCTGTCTCTCTCTGTCTCGTGTGTGTGTGTGTGTGTGTGTGAATAATCCCTTCGTGTATGGGTATAAAACAGTTTATTTATTCATGCATTTATTGAAGGACATCTTGGCTACAGCTATAAACATGCATGTTCAGGTTTTTGTGTGAATATAATTTTTAATTTATTGAGGCAAGTAACTAGGCGTATTAATCCTGGATGGAATGATAGACCTATGTTCAGCTTTATATGACCCTATCAGACTGCCTTCCAAAGTGGTTGTACCATTTTGCATTCCCACCAGCAATAAATGAGAGTTACTCTTGCTCCATTTCTTTATCAGAATTTGATAAAGATGTTGTCAGTGTTTTTGATTTTGGCCATTTTAATAGGTGTGACATAGTATGTCATTGTTTTAATATGCAATTTTCTAATGGCAAATGTGAAACATTTTTGGGGAGCACCTTTTTTTATGTTTATTTGCCATCTATATATCTTCTATGGTGAAATGTCTGTTCAGATTTTTTGTCCAATTTGTAATTTTTCTTCTTACTGTTGAGTTTTAAGAGCTCTTTGTGTATTTTAGATATAAGTCCCTTATCAGATACGTGTTTTCTTCCAGTCTGTGGCTCATATTCTCACTCTCTTAACATTATCTTTTGCAGGGTAAAAGCTTTCAATTTCAGTGAGGCCCAACTTATCTTTTTTTTTTTTTTTTTCATTCATGGATCATGCTTTTGGTGTTGTATCTAAAAAGTTATCACTAAGCTACATATTATGGATTTTCCCTATGTAATCTTCTACCTTTCTAAACCTGAGTAGTTATAATACTAGTTCACAGGAAAATGAAATTTATTCATAATAACCACAGTAACAGGCAGTGTTCTAACCTAGTTCCATTAACACCAACAAATGTCTGCAAACACATTATACTCTTCCCCTGTGAAGTTTATATGGTCTTATTTTTTCTCCAACTTTCCCAATTTTAGTGATACCAATGAACTATGAAATGGGCTCTGAATCAGCAAGCCAAAAGCAGATAGGAAGAACCTTAGTAATACAAAAATAAATTATTTTCTGACTCCCCAGAGGATATGAACTTTCCCAAAATAATATTTTATATCCTGATCTATTATACAAGTTTTCTGAAAGTCCTGAAACTACTAAGTGGCTGAAACCACTGATATTAACATTTCAACTAATACATAATAAATGAAAAAATATACATAGTAACTGAAAAACTATTTTGGCCACATGAAATAAATCACTTGTAATAGAAGTAAAGGGACAGAAGAGCAAAGCAGGTGTTATTATAAAGTTTCCATTTTACATTTTTGGCCAACAGATTAGGATAGCTGATCTAAACCAATTATCATTAAAAAAATAATGATAAATGAATCAGTTCAAATTACAGATAAATCCTGGTTGCTGTATTCAAAAAGGCAGTGTGGGTGAAATGTAGGGGGAAGAGGTCTGGTATTAAAGAAAGAGATGTGGATTCTTATTCTAACTCTGCCAGAGTGAGCTGTGTGATATTGGATACACTAGGTAACCTCCCTCAAAAGTAGTTATAATGAATGTTCATGAAATGAGTACATTCTTATCATGATCTCTAATGACCTTTATAACTATGATTTCTAAGTCATATTTATTTATTGATTGATTTTTCTTTTTTTCAAGTTTTGTAATTGAAATTCCAGTATGTGAGTGAAGAATCATTCAATTCCACACCTGAAAGTAACAGTACACTGTATCCAAGTAATAGTTAAAAGACTGTTTCCTGTTTAAAATCAGCCATAAGAAAAAAGAAGAAATAGAATCTGCATAATAGTTTTCCCTCACAGTACTACTGGACAGTTAAGTAATGCTTGTAAATCTGTGATGTTACACTTAAATCAGACTGGAGTGCAAATATCTCTACTTCACCAAGTGCTATGGTGAAGTTAATGGTTTTCTGAAAGGCACATCCGTTGGTCTGAGATTTAATTTTTTTAAAGAAATTTGAGTAAAACAAAGTCTCATCTTTTGAGTACAAGGTTCAAATTTTTTGTAAAATCAAAATATCCATCCATGGAAGAGGAAAAATGAAAAGGAGGGGATACAACTTAATTTCATGGTTTCAAGCAAACCATGCATTTCTGTTTACCTTGATTTTATTTATTTATTTATTTATTTATTTATTTATTTATTTATATTTTTAAAAATTTTATTTTAGTGAAAGAGAAAGAGTGCACATGAGCAGGAAAGGGCAGAGGGGAGAGAGAGAGAGAGAGAGAGAAAAGCCCAAGCAGGTCCCACCCTCAGTGCAGAGCCCTATGTGGGGCTCTGAGCAGAAATCAAGGGTCAGTGGCTCAACTGACTGAGCCACCCAGGCACCCCGTGTTTATTTATTTATTTTTCTTAAATTTAGATATGACTATTTACTAAAATGTTTCCTTTGGATTATTAATACAAATTACAAACTTATCACAAACCATTCAATTTCAGTCATTACTTAGCTCTGCTTCACTCCCCTTCATTGCAGACTGTGCTTTTATTAGGGCAGTTGGCTAGGCCCTCTCTTGTGTTCTTTGAATCATTCCTGGAGAGTTTCCAGATCATTCAGGCCTGTCCTTCCCCAGAGCCTGTCTTAAGATTGCAGTTGTTCTGTGATGTGTGGTGACACAGGCCACCCTTTATTTTGGGAGCCAAGCTCATAAGTATGCCTCTTTCTTTCAGGAATTCTCTGTCAGGAATGGTGTGGACCATAGACCTTTTTTCCTCAAAGTTCAAAGAAGGACTGAATAATTCCTATACAATTATTGTTTCCTCTACTTTGGTAGGTTGTGGGGAAATCATGGTCACACAAAAATTTAAGATTCAGTGTGAGAATTGAGAACTCAGTTTGTTTATTTTTTATTACATGAAGCTGCTTTTTTCATTCTGGTGGGAGATTGAGGCAGGTGCCCTTCTTTGGTTTCATAGATCTTCACAAAAACCTAAAGTACATCACAGAGATGAGGCAGTACAGAGTGAGGGTATTAACTATCCTCATCATTTAAATGCACATGTAAAACAAATCCTTAAAAATGAGATGTTTGAACTGCATTTTCAACTGGAAGCAGAATGATTGACTATTAATATTTGAAACACCATCTTATTTTGTGATTCTGTGGGATTGTCATATTGTTTTCATTTTGATGCATTTTACACCACAATATTTACACAATTTAATCTACTTAGAAAAGGTTAGATCAATGCTGAAGTAGGTGGTATTCACAGAATAAAAGCCAATGCCCATTCATGCCAGGCTTATTATGGTCCAGGCAGTGTACTCCATGCTTATCCACATAGCAACTGGATAGGGTGGTTTTTATCCTAATTGCAGAAACTGAGAGAGAGAGAGAGAGAGAGAGAGAGAGAGAGAGAGAGAGAGAGAGTTTAAGTAAATTGACCAAAGTGATAGTCAAAAAGTGGTCACTAACCAGTCTAAGTTCCTGATCGCTTCCCAGTATCACTTTTCATGACTACATACATACAGGTACATAGCCAAGTATATATAGCTAGGGGACTCTTATTTACTTTTACATTCAATGCTTGTGACTGAAAAATGGTAGACACATACACATTTTTCAAAAGCACACTTTCAAACCTTAGGGATTCTTCACTCACAGTATCATCTATGTGAATATGTTTTTGTGTACAAATGTGTGTGTGTGTGTGTGTGTGTGTGTGTGTGTGTGTGTGTGTGTGTGATGACAGGGCAATCAGTACTGTTCTTTGGAGGGTTTACTATTAATGAAACAGCAGATACAATGTCCCTTGAAAAACACATAGGCTCACACGTCTCTGGCTTTTATTCACTCTAAATTTGCCGGATGAGTCACTTTTCTGCCATTCTTAGATCACAACTATTCTGGGATTTATTTTGGGCCATAGTGATACCTGGAGTTATGCAATTTTCTTAAGGACTGAAGTAGCCACTGAAGGGTCATTATATTTGCTATATAAGAACATTAAACTGCACTGTGTTGAATACTCATTTTATTCTGTCTTCTGACTTGATATACAATGCGGTTTTTATAAAAGAATTACATTTCCTTCACATTTCAGGATTGATCTCATTTAATGTATTTGTGAAATAATACAGCATAGTAGCTAATGTATAGTAATGGCATTTAATAAAATTTAATGAATAAATTAATTAATAGCAATAAAATATGCTTAAGACAGTTCAAAGAGATTGATAAAATATAGTTTTATGTTTGTAAGTATAGTCAATATCACTACTGGGGTAGAATGGTGTGGGACCAAAACATTTCTTTGATTACATTTATGAAGAAAGATCCAGTCAAAAAAAGTCCTACTTAAACCCTGCCATGTCTGTCTCCACTGAAAGAATGGAGTGACACTGGGTGAATAAGGAGAATCACTTATCAGGACGATATAAAAATCAAGTTTAAGTATCTTTTATTCTAGGAGAATATATGATCACATAAATAGTGAAGAATGGCATTTCTTTGCAGTTGAAACCAACTGATAAGGAATAATAGAATTACAAAGATACCACTTTGCTACCATCACAATTTTTTTTCCAGGGAAAAATCTTCAATAGACAATAAAACAAGATATTCTCATAGTTTTAAAGTGTCTCCCCATAAAGTAGTCACTAATTACAGAATAAAAATGTGATATTTCATTGAAGAAGCTTGGCAGCCATCACAATAAGTGATATATTTTAACATAAACAAAAATGGGATAAACTGATGCCTTGTATCCCCTGATATGACTTGCAGAGAACATAATATTGACTCTGTAATATTCCTTCCAAAAAACAATTGTTCATTATAATCATAAGAAAATGTCAGATAAAAATAAACAAGACCTCTGGACTAAATTCTTCAAAAGTTACAGTGTAAAAGAATGAGTCAATAACTCTTCCAAACAAAGAAAGACTAAAGAAACATGAACAACAACTAGTATTTAATTCTTGATTAAAAGCGGGATCAGGAAAAAAACTTTCAGTTATAAAATAAATAAATCATGGAGATATAATGTATGCATAGCAGCATAGGAATTAGTCCATAATATTGGAATAACTTTGTATGGTAACAGATGTTAACTAGAATTATCATGGTGATCATTTCATAATGTACAAAAATATGGAATCACTATGATGTATCCCTGAAACTAATGGGATATTGTGTCAATTATACATCAAAACAAACAGACAAACAAAAGGATGAATTTGAGATCATTGAAGAAACAACAAATTATATACTAAATAACATTATTGTATAAAAATTTAATGTGCGGGGCGCCTGGGTGGCGCAGTCGGTTAAGCGTCTGACTTCAGCCAGGTCACGATCTCGCGGTCCGTGAGTTCGAGCCCCGCGTCCGGCTCTGGGCTGATGGCTCGGAGCCTGGAGCCTGTTTCCGATTCTGTGTCTCCCTCTCTCTCTGCCCCTCCCCCATTCATGCTCTGTCTCTCTCTGTCCCAAAAATAAAAATAAAAAACGTTGAAAAAAAAATTAAAAAAAAAAAAATTTAATGTGCTAAGTTTGATACGTCTATCATAGTTCTGAAAGAGAGTGTACTTAGGAAATAAATGCTGAATTATTTTGGGGGAAAGGGCCATGACATCTGAGACTAACTCTCAAATAGTTTAGGAAAATATAGTGTATTCATACAAGTCAAAAATGGTAAATTTGGTCTAAGGGCGTTCTTTGTATTATTATTGTTACTGTTTTTTAAGCTAGTTACTATTTAAAAATAAGAAGTACTTTTGTTATAAATGAAGAAGTTCTTATATAGAACACTCAGAAGAGATGAAAGATAAGTACACTAGGGTATAAGCCTTTAATTTAATGTATATTCCACATTTGCAATGAGATTAGACATAAACAATAGTAGCTATGTGCAGTTTTCCAAAAATCTGTGACACCTTGCAACTTTTATCCTCCTGGTAAGTTTATTGGTAGTTTTACATCTTGGCTAGTCTTCAGTGCCATGACTTTCACCATTATGATATCACATCATTTATATTTTAGTGCAGTCCACACACGAAAGGCACTCAATAAATTATAGAAATGAATAATTACCATAAAATTACTATTCAATTCACTTTTCACCAACTACCTTATACTGGTATCAGTATGAAACTATGAAAGAAATTATGAAAAAATGCCATAAAAGTAAGCATCATTTTTCTCCTAATATTAGAGTTATCTCAAGACTCTTCTTTTGTCTGCAAATATTAATGAATTGGCAGGATGGTTTTATAAACACTCTAACATTTAGCTCTAAATATCACATAAATCATCTACTCAGTGCTGAAAAATAATATGTTAATTATTTAACTCCTGAATGATAAATACATTTTAATATGTTTATAATTATGTATGTTTACATTAATATTATTTTAACTATGAAATAAACCTGAATAAGTGTATCTACCAAACAAGTGTTATGTTTATTTACTCTGGTTAATCAGTCTTATTATTATGCCAATTAACCTTAAAAACACTAAAGCGAAAATAAATCAATGAAAATTAAAACTTTTGAAGGTTAAATGCTAATGAAAAAGAAAAGTGAATGTATGTATATAGATATATGTGAAATTATTCACATGTATCAAACTATAGAGAGAAAAATCATTTCTTAATAATAAAAGTTAACTGGAAATTATTATATGATATAAAATCATTTCTCTCCTCTTCACTTATAGGAAGAGACTTTGATTATTTGTTAGGAAAGGGGCTAATCTTTACTCTTCATCTACTCCCTGTACATCTGTATTTAGCTGAACATATCTGAGTGTCTGAGTCTTTTTCCCCCTTATTCTTTCAACATTTTTACCCCACTCTGTTGTCTCCCAAATGTTGAATATTCTGCACATGGCAATAGGAAAATATAAACAGTGGTAAGAGAAGTTCCACATCTGTCAGTAAACTGCCTCTGTGCCTATGTGTATTCCTACTTTTTTATACTCATAATTACAGGATTAACCATTCTCCCACCCAAGGTCAGAACCTCCAGTTGTATACTGACTCCCATTTCCTTTTGCCGGGTGAAGAACATTGTTCCAGAAATTACCTCTCGGTTTTCCATTTCATCAATTTTTAATTGTTTTTACTGTATCATTAATATCACCTTAATACACATGTCATCATATTCCTTATATCTAAAAAAAATAAAAACTTTGTTTTTACCCATATCTTCTCCAGCTAGATACCCCTTAATCATATGTTCCTCTTTCAATAGAAACGTTCAAATTTTATTTAAAATCTTTGTCCCATTCTTTTTCCTTCTATTCCTTTATGCACTCATTTTAATATGTCACTTGCTCATACCCAGCTGTTCTTAACAAGATCACCAGTGTTGTTCATTCTTGCAAACCATTTTCAGTTATGGTCTTCAGTGTTCTAAGCAGTCTGCAGCATTTAATGCAGTAAGTCTCATTCTCTACAACATCTTCATCAGGTGCCTGGGTGGCTCATTCGGTTCAGTGTCTGACTCTGATCACGGATCATGATCCCAGGATCTTGGGATCAAGCCTCATGTTGGGCTCTGTGCTGAGCGTGGAGCCTGCTTAAGATTCTCTCTCCCTTCTTCTCTTCCTTCTTCTCCTTCTCCTTCTCTTCTTCTTCTTCTCCTCTCCCCTGCCTTCTCACTAAAATAAAAAAAAAGTAAAGTAAAATATTTTTGCCAACTGGCCTTCTGAACTTCATCTCCTCTGCTTCTTTCTTTTATCACTTTCCTTGACTCCCAAGGATTGCTTTCTAGAATTCTTCCTGAACCTTTAAATGCTGCTCCTCTTCCCTTGGGTTCATCCAAAAACTATTGTTTTCTCCATGTACTATCACCGTCTACCTACTCTTATATTGTTTTATGGCTTTTCCTTTATTTAATAAATATTTATTTAGTATATGTTATGTGTCAAGCACTGTGTTGAATGGTAGAGGTGTATCAATGAACAAAAGAATCAAAATCCTGCCCTCTGAAGTGCACATCCTATTGGGTAGAGAGACTTGTAATACATAACAAACTATATAGTATAGTATAAGGTAGCAGATATTAGGGAGAAAAATAAATCAGTCCTAAGAAAAGTTTGCAGTTTAAGATAGACTTGACATGGAAGACCTTGGGGGGGTGGGAGGTATTTGAGCAAAGGCAGGAAGAAAGTAGAATAGTAAGCACAGGAAGGTGTATAATTTTAAATATGGATTATGCATGGGAAAAAATAATCTTGGACTTAGAGCTCCAGTTCTGGCCTGTACCCTGAACTCTACATTCCCACATCCAACTACCTACTTATCTCTCACTTAGAGAAATGACCTAAAAGGCATCTCAAATATAACATGCCTAAAAGCAGAACAACTTCTAAGAATCCTTATTTTCTCCAACAAACATTCTCCCTGTAGTCATTTACATTTCAGTACATGGTAATTCTGCTAGTTTTTCTGGCCAAAATCCATATTTCAACTTTACCTCTCTCCTTTCCTACATCCTATAGCCAGTCCATATGCAAATGCTGTTGACTTTACTTTTTAAAAAATATCTGGAGTGTGAGTATTTTCATGCTTTTCACAGAAAACTGTGAAAACGTCCTATCTCTCAAGACATCATCATCATCTCTCATTTTGAATGTGGCAGTAGCCTCCAAACTGCTGTTTCTTGTTCTAATCTTATTTCTCAAAAGCCAGTCTTCACACAAACCAAAGTGCTCTTATCATCTCCCTAAAAAATAGGCACCAATAGAACATCATGTGCTGCAGAGGCTTGTATGGCTGGAGCCCTAGTGTCCTGTTTGTTTGTTTGTTTGTTTGTTTGTTTTTCCATCAGTCTCTCTGCTCATTCTTTCCATCACTCTGGCCTAGCTATTTCTACAAAACATAAGCATCTCTCCCCTTAGGTTTGCAACTTGTCTTCTCCCTTCTTGGAATGCAGCTACTCAGATATTTGCAAGAGTACTTACAAAACGTTTTGTTAGGTCTCTCTTTAAGTATCACCATTTCAGAGAGGACATTGCTAACCACTCCATCTCTATTGCCACAAGTCTGAGTCCTTTCCCACCTTTATTTCTTCTGAGCACATATCACCATTTGACGACATGAAGTATCCATTTCTATTTTTGTTTTTGTCTTTCTTCAATCTACACTAGAATGTAAACTCCATAGAGCAGGAATTAGTGTCTTTTGTTTAATATTGTACCTTCCAAGCCAAGAGTAATTGCCAGCCACATAGTAGGTATGTGAGAAATATTTATTGAATGTATCTTGAACAAATTAAATGTGAAACAAGCAATTTAAATGTGCTATAGGTTATTGTAATTGAAAGTAGTCTTACGATCTAGTTATTTTATAACTATCAAAATCAAATATATATAAAGTTATATATATTTAAAGTTCATATATTTTTTTCTTGATGTAGAAAAGAAAATATGTAAGAAAACTTTGAGACCAGCAGAAATGACGCTTTTCACACCTCTGACTCTTCTTAAAAGAGTTTCTGAGATTTTTTTTCTTGTTTTCTCAGACTATATTATGTAAGAAAATAATACAGAAGAACTAATATTCCTTGGCTATCAATCTAAATAGATATCTTGAATTTCCATAAAAATAAGTGGAAAAAGTATGGATGCAGACTATCTCAGTTTTGAGAACAGAGACAAATACTGACTACCTAATTTATTCAGCCACAATTTAATTTTAAAAACATGCTTATGTGTCACAATTCTTTCAAAAAGATTTTTGGTAATTATGAAATAATTCTTCCTCTTTCTTTCTCTCTCTCTCTCTCTCTCTCTGCCCCTTCCCCATTCATTCTCTCTCTCCCTCTCTCTCTCAAAATAAATAAATGAACTTAAAAAATATTTTTAAAAAAGGGGGACTCCTGGGTGGCTCAGTCGGTTAATCATCTGACTTTGGCTGACAACATGATTTCATGGTTTATGAGTTTGAGCCTCACATTGGGCTCTCTGCACTGACCGCACAGAGCCTGCTTGGGATTCTCTCTCTCCCCCTTTCCTTCTCTCAAAATAAATAAATAAACTTAAAACATTAAAGAATGAAATATTGGGGCGCCTGGGTGGCGCAGTCGGTTAAGCGTCCGACTTCAGCCAGGTCACGATCTCACATCTCGCGGTCTGTGAGTTCGAGCCCCGCGTCAGGCTCTGGGCTGATGGCTCGGAGCCTGGAGCCTGTTTCCGATTCTGTGTCTCCCTCTCTCTCTGCCCCTCCCCCGTTCATGCTCTGTCTCTCTCTGTCCCAAAAATAAAAATTAAAAAAAAAAAAAAAATGAAATATTTCTTTCAACTAAATGATGCATATTTTATTTAATCCACTATACTGGCAGCTTCTCATTTTCTCCTAATCCACAACATAATTACATAGCAGTATTTTCATCAAATTTCTAAATATTCATTTTTCTCTTGTGAAAATCAGCCTCCGTCATTCTTTAGTATTTCATATTCTCTGTGTTGATGCTTGTTGAATTCACAAAACTAAATGATCTACTGATCCAGTTACTCTCATAAAGAATAATATTAAACAGAATACTGACATGAAAAATATAGATTTGATATAGACTGGAAAATAAATATTTTATCAATACAGTAAGAAACATATGGATCATGAAACTATTCATGAAACTAAAAATAAGATTGTTTACATTTTGCAGAGTGACAATATATTTTGGGGGGTTAAAACCTGGTACTTACGGCTGCTTCAGAAGACAGATTTGAAATTTCCTCTTTATAATTACTTTGCCTTATCTGCTCATACTAGTATTATGCTACATAAAGTGTCAAAGTTTTACATCAGTAAAACAGCATATTCATCACATATGCATGTTGCTCAGAATCACATCTTCATGCTACACTGCTTGTCTTTCCAACTTTATAAAGTTTGGCTAATTTTTAAAGATATTCTATTTAGATTACTCAAGCAGAAGATACCATTCATATGGCTTTTCCTAGATTCATAAATTCTCTGTTGGAAAGGAATTTAGGAACGACCTTTCAAAGTCATAGGATCTTTGTTCTGCTGGTTACAATTTGATTAAGAAAAAAAAACAACTAATTTCACTTGAGAAATATTGTTTAATCCTTATATTCAATCGCACATTCAAATTTACGTTGCATATTCTGCATCTCTTTTTAAAAAAATGAAATACATGTTTTTTTCCTAAGTTTCTTAATAATCACATGCTTTAAAACAATTAAATACTTAATAATTATATTTTACTTGAAGAACTAATACCGGCATGCAACAAATAAATTGGCGTTTTTAATAAATGCTCCAGCACTATCATTAGTCACAATCTTAAACTGTCTGTGGTAGGTCATATTGCACTTTGAAAGCTCCATTGTGTGGAAAAGCTTCCAGCGCATTGTGCTATTTTGATTGTGCCATCATTAACTTAGCAAATGACTAAGTCATATGCTATGAGACAATGCTTGCTTTTAATATAGAAGGAAGGAAATAGCTACGTTCTTGCTTCAAATTATGTTAATACAAGTTCGAAATGCACTTCAGAGAAGCATGCAGATATGTGTATTATGTTTTGAGGTGCCCCGATGTTGGAAAACAAGCAGCAAATAAAGTTGCCACATTTTTTGTAATACCATTTCATATTCTTACCAATAATCTTGTTACTCAAAAGCAATCATGTATAATAACTTTTATCTTCATTAAATAGAATTTGATACTACAAAACAGGGTAGTTAGGAAGTTTGACAGTTATAAAGAAAGTACACCTGGGCTTGACCTCAAGTCTTTTGAAGAAAGTTTAATGACCACCTGTATTTCAACCAAAACATTTTGTTTGGTGGAAGATAAGACAAGAAGTGAAAATATTTATAAGCAAAATTGTGGAGTGTGTGCAGGATGGAAGATGTATGTTGAAGATTTAACCCCAGCAGAGCTCCAAACCGTGTTTGTGCCTGTTTATGTAGGTGTAGGGGGTATTGTGTAGATATGACAGGAAATGTACATATTCCAATGTGATTATATATGTAGGTTTTAATCATTTTTGAAGTTTATTAAGAATTATATATACGTTAACATATATTACAAATATATTAATAATATATATATACATAATAACATATATTACTAATATATATTACATAATAATATATACATAATAACATACATTACAATTATATATAATTATATATATTAATTATATACACATAATATATATTATAATTATATATTAATTCTATATATTACGTATATATTACATATATAATATATATGCATTATATATATTATATATGTTTATATATATAAACATATTATAATGTTTATATATATTATATATAAACATATAAACATATTATAATATGTTTATATATATTATATATATGTTTATATATTATATATAATGTATATATAATATATATTACATATACATATACATATATATTACATATATAATTATATATATTAATTATATACACATAATATATATTATAATTATATATTAATTATATATATATTAATATATATTAATATATTTGATATATTTAATATACATTGTATATTTAATATATATTTAATTTATATTAATTTATATTTATATTATATATTATATACTATATATTATATATATTATCTATTAATTAATTTATATTTGATATATATTAAATATATTAAGAATAATATGCCGCACACCTTTAAAGTTTAAAGTGTATTAACCTTTCCCTGAATTTCAAATTATTTATCTCTAAACACTATATTGTGTTGGGTTTGGACACCACTTTTCAATATTTAAAAGCAGCATATGTTCTCCCAAACATTCTATTCTTGAGATTTAGGTATATGCGCGCATGTTGTCAGTAATGATTCCAATAGAAGAAAATGGTCATCAATTATTAGATCCGACATTCTATTTTTTTTATGTAGTAAAATTTATTTGTATTACATATTTTTTTCAGAGTTTTGGGGTTTTTTTTTTCAATTTTTTTTTTCTTTTACAAACAATTTTACAACAAAAAAATACACGCACATCACTTTTGGTACACACATCAAACTATTTTACTATGCTAAATACCCAGAAGTACAATGATTATGCCTTAAGTGCCGGCATGTTAAATTGTGATGGAAAATATTGTTTCCCAGAATTGTAGCTTAAATTTCAACATTCAGTAGAAGTGTCTAAAATCTTCATTGCTCTACATTTTTTCTGCTTTTGATAGTGTCATATGCTTCATTTTCCCCAATATATTGTGTGCAGAATGGGTTTTCACTATAATCTGAATTTTCATCTCTGAGATTATTCATGAGATTGGAGATGTGTTCAAATACTTTTGATGATATACTTTTCCTTTTTTGTTAAAATCATCTCAAGATTTTTGTTTATGTTTTATTTTGAATAGTTTGCTCCTTTAAATTATTTGCAGAGGGTCTTTACATTTTCTGTATTTAAATCTTTTTATTGATTACGTATATTGTTAAGATATTCACCAAACTTCTTACTTGACATATCTCAACCTTACTTTCTTAATTTCAAGGTTGCCTAATTTATAAATTTTTTTCCCATGCCTAATTACTTTTGGATCTTTAAAACTTTTATTTTGCTGAACTAATACACCTTGTCTCCCATATATATTATTCTATGGTTTTAAAATTTTGCTTTCTAAATATATCTTCATAATTCATTAAGAATTGATTTTATATATAATGAGTGGCTCATTTCTTCCCATGTGTAATAAATGGATCCAATACCATTCACTTAATAATTCATTATTGCTCTGATAATCTGCAGTATCAGCCTTACAGGTATGAATTTCTCATATAAATAAATAGTGATCTGATTCTGTGGATACATAAGTTGCCCATTCCTGCAACTTTGCTATAGCATTGGTTTTAAAAAGCCTCATAAGTTGCTATGATATAAACTAAGACAAATCCTCTCATTTGATTGTTTTGCTGGAGTATCTTGTATATGTTTGATTCCTTTCTATTTTATGTTAATTTTTGAATTATGCCTTAAGTTCCATGAGAAACTTGAATGTGATTAAAATTTGGAGAAAATAACATTTTTATTCATTGTAATAATTTTCCTATGATTTATATTTTTCTTTGAATTCTCTGCAAATGGTAATACTTCAAGTCCTGTGCTTTTTTTTTTTTTTTTTTTTTCGTTTTGCTGGTTAGGATTTGTAACTCATTTTTAAAAAGAAATCGTGAGAGAGGCAACAGCAAGAAGGTGGAGTAGGAAGCTCCTGACTTTCCCCCCTCTCACGGACACCATTGAGTAAACAGCTACACATGAAACAATTCCATTGGAGGGAAATCTGAAGACTAGCTGAGTGACTCCTTCACGTGGCGTGACTGAAAAAAATGCTCACATTAAAATGAGTAGGAAAAGGGGCTCCTGGGTGGCTCGGCGGATTAGGCACGGGACGTCAGTTCAGATCTGGTGGGTTCCAGCCCCTAGTGGGGTTCTGTGCTGACAGCTCAGAGCTTGGAGCCTGCTTTGGATGGTGCCTCCCTCCTTCTCTGCCCCTCCCCCACTCATACCTGTCTCTCTCTCTCTCTCTCAAAAATAAATATTTAAAAAAATGTTTTTAATAAAAATAAAAAATAAAAATAAAATGGGTGGGTAAAACTGAGATTCACTAATACTTTAAACCCCACCCCTAGTGCAGAACCTTACAATCAGGACAAAAACCTCAACTCCCAGCTTCTTCTTGAGGAGGAAAGTGTTTGGAGTGCACATTTAACACCCCAACTTTTATGGCTGCCAGACAAGGGACTATTAAATCACCTAGTTCTGAGAGCTGATGAGGTTTTGTGTTGGCAAGACCCTTGGGGACCAGGTTAAACAAAGAGACAATGTTAAACAGAAACCTCCAGTAGCACCAGTGCAGAAGGACCCGGCAAAAAGGCAAGGTTCCCAGTTGCTCCCAGGGTGCAGTTTGACTGCATACTTTCCCAGCCTCTGCCTAAGGGTCAGGTTTCTAATTAGCCTGCATCGAGGAGCTGATTGGGAACCCCCAGAAGCCTGAAGGACTCTCAGATACTTCTTCACCTCCCATCTTCCCCTCCCAGCTCACTCCAACAATAAAACAGAGTCGCCAGATTCTCCCTAAAAGGAGCATGTGCAAAATCTGAAAGGCTGCCACTCAAGGGATGGGCTCCTAAGTCACATATCTCTGGGAGCTGATGGAGCTCAGCATTTTTGGATACCACAGCACACAGTGCATGAAGAGGCAGTTTTATATGGATGTACGATTGGCTGTTCCTCCTGCCTGTTCCCTGCCTTTGGGGCACTGACTGCACTTGGCATACCCTAGTCTCCTGGGGAAAACTAAGAACAAAGGCTAGGAATTGGAAAAGCACAGAGGCTCTAAAAGCAAAAGAATCTCATGCCAGGCTGAGGATTTTTGCATCTATATTCATCAGGGATTCTGGCCTGTACTTTTCTTTTCTTGTAGTATCCTTACCTGGCTTTAGTATCAGAATAATGCTGGCCTTGTAAAATCAGGTTGGAAATGTTCCTTCCTATTAAATTCTTCAGAAAGATTAGAGAAGGATTAGAATTAGTTATTTTTTTTTTAAATTAGTAGAATTCACCATCTGATCCTGGACTTTTCTTTTTTTTTGGGAAACTTTGTAGTACTGCTTCATTCTCTTTGTTATTGATCTTTTCATATTTTCTATTTCTTCACGGTTCAGTCTTGGTAGGTTGTATGTTTCTAAAATTTACCCCATTCTTCTAGGTTATCTGATTTGTTGGTGTATGATTGTTCACAACAGTCTCTTCTTATCCTTTGTGTTTCTGTGGTATACAAATTAGTGTCTCCTCTTTCATTTCTGATTTTATTTATTTGAGTTTTCTCCTTCTTTTCCCTTAGTCTAACTAAAGACTTGTCAATTTTATCTTTTCAAGAAACCAATTCTTAGTTTGTTGAGCTATTATCTTCCTAGTCTCCATCTAGTTTTTTTCTGCTCTAGCTTTGTTCTTCATTTTTTAGCTCCTTGAGGTATAAAGTTCTTTTATTTATTGGAGATTTTTTTAAATATGTGAAATTTATTGTCAAATTGGTTTCCATACAACATCCAGTGCTCATCCCAAAAGATGCCCTCTTCAATACCCATCACCCCCCCCCCCCCCCATCAGCCCTCAGTTTGTTCTCATTTTTTAAGAGTCTCTTATGCTTTGGCTCTCTCCCACTCTAACTTCCCTTTTTTTTTCTTCCCCTCCCCCATGGGTTCCTGTTAAGTTTCTCAGGATCCACATAAGAGTGAAAACATATGGTATTTATTGGAGATCTTTCTTTTTTCTTAGTGTATACATTTACTGCTATAGACCACTCAGAACTGCTTTTGCTGTATCCCATTAGTTTTGGCATGTTTAACTATATTTCCATTTTTGTTTGTCTCAATATATTTTTTTTAATTTCTTTTTTGATATCTTTTTTGATCCATTAGTTATTCAGGATTTGGGGTCCAAATACTCTCAAAATCCACATTTTGCACTGCAGTCCCATGAGGCCACCAAAAGTTCTGTTTGTTTCTTTTTCTTATCAGCAGTAGTCCTCCAACTGGACTTAAATCCACTTTTTGCATTGCTTGCCAAGGCAAGAATCAGACAAATCTCCAAGAAATAAAGAAACTAAAGGTCATCAGTTCAACTGCAAGAGTTTTTACAATCATTGAAAATGTATGCCTTCTTTCCTGCTTTACCTTTTGCAAAAATGTCATGCCTAAAAAATGAATGAATGATTTTCTATTTTAAATTATTTTCCTGACTGTTCTGTGTAAGAGTTAGCCTGTCACAAAGTATACTATCCTATTTTGAAGAAGAAATCTCAAATCTAAAATTTTACAAACTGAACTGATAATAGTTTTCTTGATCTGGAGAAATTAGACCATTTGCATTCATCACATATTTCTCATATATTAATATGGTGAATATGGATTAATTTCTATTGTTTTTATAATTTTCTCTCCTATTCTGTCTTTAACCACTTTCTTGAATTGCTTTGTTTGGCATCTTTTGTGTGTTTTTTTGTTATATTATTTTCTTTCTCTTTATTCCTTTTCCTTTGGAAATTTCATGCTTATTTATATGCATTAGTAGATTAAAAAATTATCACTGACTGTTAACCTTCTGACTCTTGATTTTGGTTCCGGTCATGATCTCATGGCTCAGGAGTTCAAGCCCTGAGTTTGGCTCTGGGCTGATAGCACAAAGCCTGCTTGGAATTCTCTCTTTCTTTCTCCCTCTGTCTCTGCCCCTCTCCTGCTCCCTCTTTCTCTCTCTCAAAATAAATAAACATTTAAAAAAATTAGCACTCATATGAAACTTAAAAATGTGAATGCTATTTTATAATTTTTTTCAGTTCTGAAGCAATATAATGAACTTCAGATTTTTTTTGTCTGGTTAATTTCTTAACATCTACATTATTGTTATCCAGTATGCTTATTTTGTATTGATTTATTTATCCCACAATTTGGTATTTTTTTCAGTATTGCTATAAATAGTTAATTGATTAGATTTTCCAAACATTTTCTGTTTCCTTTGATCATGAGTTTTTCTCAAATTTCTTGGATGAATTTTTTCTTTTCTTTAAATTCATTCTTCAATTTTATACAGAGATATTCTGCTGAAAAAAATCTTGTATGCCTTGGTGTATCTGGAAATATTTCCCTTTTCTTCATTAGCTATGCAATCAATATTCAGTTATTTGAAGATATTACTTTGTTATTTATGCTTCCATTATTACTGTTAAGTTATTAACAGACAGTTTATTTTCATTTTTCTCTAAGTTTCTCTGTCAGCCCTCATTTTTTTAGGATGATCTGAAGATTCTCTTTTTTAATATTAAAAAAACATTTTATTAGAAAAAGTTTAAAATGTGTAGAAAAGTAACATCCACATGCACTTATCACTTGGATTCAATATTTACTAATTTAGCCATTTTGTGTCCTCTTTATCCACTTCCCATTCATTATTCACCATCCACATCCCTTTCATCTTCTGATTATTTTCAAGCTAATCCCAAATATCATGTCATTTTGTACCTAAATATATTATATCCAGGCCCAAAAGTTAAATATTCTTCAGAAATATTAAAAAATACCTTTGCCATCTATGGAGCGTGTGGGTGGCTCAGTCAGTTGGGCTTCCTACTTCAGCTCAGGTCATGATCTCACAGCCCATGACTTCGAGTCCCCTGTCAGGCTCTATGCTGACAACTCAGACCCTGGGAGCCTACTTTGGATTCTGGTGTCTCCCTCTATTACTGACCCTTCCCTGCTCATATTCTATTTCTCACTCCAAATATAAATAAACATTAAAAAAAATTTTAAATACCTTTGCCATCTAAAAATTTCACAATGTTTCCTTAATAACATTGATTAATAATTCCACAATTATTCCTTAATAACTTCGGAAAAGCTAGTCAGCGTATAAAATTTCCCAAATTGTCCCATGAGCATCCTTTTTGCTAATAGATTGTTAATTTGGTTCAAAATCCAGAGTAGATTCAGACATTGTAATCTACATATTTAATGCAATTCTTATTAAAATACAACTACAATTTTCAAAGAACTAGAACAAATAATTCTAACATTTATATGCAACTACAAAATACCTCAAATAGCCAAAGCAATTTTGAGAAAGAAAAACAATGCTGGAGGTATCGTAATCCCAGATTTCAGGATATACTAAAAAGCGGTAGTAATCAAAATAGCATGGTACTTGCACAAAAAAAAAAAAAATGGACATATAAATCAATGGAATAGAATAGAGATCCCAGAAGGAAACCCATGCTCATATGGTCAATTAAGCTATGACAAAGGAGGCAAGGATATATAATGGGGAAACAGTTCCTTCAATAAATTATGCTGGGAAAACTAGATAGCTAAATGGAAAAGAATGAAACTGCACCACTTCCTAACACCATACACAAAAATAAACTCAAAATGGATTAAAGACCTAACTGTAAGATCTGA
Source organism: Panthera leo (assembly GCF_018350215.1). Classification (NCBI taxonomy): domain Eukaryota; kingdom Metazoa; phylum Chordata; class Mammalia; order Carnivora; family Felidae; genus Panthera; species Panthera leo. Next base: position 152,612,246 of record NC_056682.1, on the reverse strand, counting down.
AACCAAAAAAATCCTAGAAGAAAACAATAGTAATTTATCTGACATCAACAATAGCAACATTTTCTTAGACATGTCTCTTTGGGAAAGAAAAAAAAATAAACTATTGGAACTATATCTAAATAAAAAGCTTTTGCACAGCAAAGAAAATCATCAACAACAACAAAAAGGCAACCAGAGTGAGAGAAGATACTTGCAAATGATATAGCCAATAAGAGGTTAATATCTAAAATATATAAATAACTTATACAACTTAAAACTAAAAACAAACAACCTGATTAAAAAGTGGGAAAAATACTTGAATAGACATCATTTTTTTTCCAAAAAAGAAATACAATGGCCAAAAGACACATGAAAAGATGCTTAACATCACTAATCATCAGGGAATTGTAAAATTAAAGATCCTCTCTTTATTTTTGTTCTGGAGTTCCCTGAGATATATCTGGATGTGGATGTCTTTTTATTTACGATTCTTGGAAGTCAAGTGGGCTACCAGACTTTGGGAACTGTTTTCATTCAATTATGTATGTAAGTCTTGGTCACTTTCTTTTCAGATATTCACTTTAGGACTAACTTTCTTTGAAAATAATGTGTATTTTTTATATACAATTAGCATTCAGATTCATTTTAATAAATTCATGGTACATAAAAAGATAAAAAAACACTATTAAACACAACTCCAAAAAATGATCACTGTTAACATTCCAATATATGCAAGTGTTTATATTTTAATGCGATTTTAAAAAGTATATCATAAGTTAATACAAAATTATTTAATAGACCATTTTCCGAGTTAATAAGTATTCTTCTACAACAAAATTTTAGTGACTCCATGGTATTATATATCAAAACCAATTTTACCAAATATCCATCTTTTAGATATTTGTCTCCAACTTTCTATTCTTATGCTTTGTTATTAGGATATAATAGTGATAAAAACAGGCAAAAATCTTTACCTTCATAAAATTTGCAATCTACTTGGTGAAAATCAACACTAAATAATATAGAATAGTAAATATATAGTATTTTGTATTGTGCTAAATACTGAGAAAGGCAGATGCATATTATCAGGGTTTGCTGTGTGAAAGATTAGAGTGATCAGGACAGGTTTCTCTGAGAAAATATTTTGATGAAGACATGAATCAGAAACCAGTCACATGGATATCTGGCAGAACATTCCAGAAAGAGAAAACAAGTACATAGTCCTAAAGTGCCAGCATACCATGGGAATGAAGCCAAGTGCTGGACTGAAGTGGACATGATAGAACACTTGGGGATGACATCAGAAGGTGGCAGAGCGTCAGGTCATGTTGAATTTTAGGGGTCATAGTTAGACAGAATTTACCTTTTACTGGGAAAGAAATGATAAGTCTTTGTGGGATTCTTTTAAAAAAAGGAGTAGCATAATCTGAATTAGTGGCATTTTGGCTCTCTAGATAAGGATAGGGTAATAGGTGGACAGAGAGAGAAGCAGGAGATCAGTTAGGAGATTGCTTCAATGCTCAAGGCCAAAAATGATGGACATCTACAGGGAAGCAGCAGTGGGAATTATGCATTGTGTTCAAATTCTGAAACAAGAGGAAATAGGAATTAATGACACATTGGTTATGAACAATAAGATTGCAGAAGGAGAGTGTTAGGAGTGGGGCAAAGACTTTCAGGAGATCATATTTTTCACTAAGCATAGTGCATATCTCTACTCATTAATTATAAGGCCTTGAACATGAAATGCTCCATAAAAGATATGTACATTTTACATATTTTTCTATTTATTATCCAGTATCTTTCCAGGATGGTTCTTACTAGTTTATGCATTCCTGAGCAGTGTAATGTAACTATTTTCTTTCACACTCCTGAATACTAATTTTGCTATTTTTAATTGCTGTACATTTTATGAATAAAAGTGCATCTCAGAATGACTTAATGTGCTCTTTAATTAGAACAAATCAGATGGATTTTAAACAAACTTTAAAAACTTGCGGTAAAAAACTGTAAGATTCTTTCTGTTTCTTATTTTATTCTTTATTATAAATTAGTGTCCATGTCTTTAATTCGTCTAATAAATAAGGGCTTAACATTTGTCGTTTCTTGCCCACAGGACATTTTAATCCTCTAACAAGTTTGAGGAATTTTCTATTATTTCCATTGGGCATAATTCCCCAATTTCTTTTCTTTCTTTCTTTCTTTCTTTCTTTCTTTCTTTCTTTCTTTCTTTCTTTCTTTCTTCTTTTTTTTTTCCCAGACAGGACATTCATAGATAGCCCAGTCTTTCCTGCCAACAAATTAGGTTCTTGACTGAGTGACTCAGTTAGAAAAAGAGAGTAAATTGTAATACTCAGAGTTTTACATTATTTATCTAATACTAGATAGCAAAGACAACTACATCCTTTGGCAGTGGTGATATACAAGTGCCTGACTGTTCTTAATTATTAACTTCCACAGACATGCTAGATGTGGCCCTATCTTACTTCTCTAGCCTTTTTTAGTGACCATTTGACATTCTCATACCTTTTTTTTAACATTGCAAATGCATTGTATTTATTTATTTATTTACTATAATTTATTGTCAAGTTTGCTAACATGCAGTGTATACAGTATACTCTTGGCTTCAGGAGTAGATTCCCATGGTTCATTGCTTGCATACAATGCCCAGTGCTCACTCCAAGTGCTCTCCTACAGTATATTATATTTAAAGTTTACAGTATATTATATTTTTAAAAAACCTACAGTATATTATATTTAAAGACTGATTCTCAATATTTTTCTCTTTGTCACTTATGCTCTTTTCTATCACAAAAATCACTGAAGCCTATGAGAATCAAGTCTTGTCTTTTAGGAGGCTATTCGGTTTAGATTATTTGAATGCATTCCACTGTCTTTTCATTTATAATTTACTCATTTCTTATTTTGAGAAAAATAGCACATGTATGTAAAAAGTGAGCAGAAATTGGAATTGAGTGATAGGATTGCTCTGGATCAGAGTAGTGCATCATTCTTTTTTCGTGAAATATTTCTTCTCAGTATAAAAAATGATATGTCCTGTATTGATAAGTACTACTTTTTTTTAGACATTTTTTAATGTTTATTTTTGACAGAGAGAGAGAGAGCATGAGTGAGGGAGGGGCAGAGAGAGAGGGAGACACAGAATCCTAAGCAGACTCCAGGCTCTGAGCTGCCAGCACAGAGTCCGACACGGGGTTCGAACTCATCAACAGTGAGATCATGACCTGAGCTGAAGTTAGACGCTTAACCGACTAAGCCACCCAGGCGCCCCAATAAGTACTACTTTAATTGCAAGTGACTAACATCAGATACTTTACGTGAAACAAAAAAAGGGGGTGAGAGAGATTTGTGGTTGGGACAGAGGTCTACTTCATGAAATGTAAAGGGGAGTTGAGCAAACAGTATCCAGTTGAGCAAACTTGAAGCTGAAAATATTAAAACCATGATTAGGGCTAGAGACTTCATTTGGGCTTGGGGGTTTTTCTATCTACTGTGATCTCTATATTTTTCTGTATAACTGTTTCATTTTCCTTCCTTACTGCACATTCGCTTTCTATATATGTTAGAAAAATCAGGGGACCGGTGTCTGCACGTGAGCTTTAGCTACTATGAGGAACGCATAAAACCAACTGTCCCTTGGTTCCCAAATTCAAAATTCCTGAAGAAGAGACATTTTCTACCGATGGTTAAAAAAGACCACATAGATATAATATATACTCAAGAATTATTTATAACTTAGTAGATCCAGTAATTATTACAGTGCAATCGCTATTAATTTATAGTGTCTTTAGACCATAGTGTATCATGCATCTTCTGTGTAGTAGGCAGTACCCCAGTGCGGATTCTCCAGTAGATTAGTCACTAACAAAATTTCATGAAACAATGTCCACTTTAGTTTTTGAATTCTACAAATGCTTAATGCAGGGTATAGCACAAAGAAAACTCTCAATCAAAATGTTTAAAATACTAAGTGTTTCAGTAAAAATAAATAATCTGGCTAAGATTTAATTTTAGTAATATTGAATATAAACTGCTTAGAGTTTTGCTTCTCCTTATGTTTGTCCTTATGTTTGTCTAGAACTCAGCTCCCCTGTTCTCACACTCTATAAGGCTACCGTAAAGACGAAACATCCCATAGAAAGCAGGATGTTCCTTAAAGCTGTTGGGTTAAAGAAAACAGAACAGAAAATGGAAATCAAGATGGGTACCAAGAAAAATAACGGTGTCAGAAGAAATTATCCAGGCAAAATATCATGTATTTAGCAATTTGACTAAGAATATGCCATTGTCTTTTTCTTCAAAATTGAATCATTTTATCTCCTTTGCAGCTTTAATATAATGTGTAATATAATTTATAACTACTAAATGTGCATACTAAATCATTACCACAAATAAGTACTTGTGTAAAGAGCCCTTTAAATAGCTTGAAATTAGTCATAAGTTTAACTAAAGCTTTTAACTATCAAAACATATCTCAAATTTTAACATTTCTTATATCAAAACTCCTTTGTATCTAAGTATTATTAATGGAACAAAATGCCATTATTTCTTTTATTTCTAAATGTCTAGTTCTGCAATATAAAATTAAAAATTCAAAGAAGTTAAAGCAAATATGACATTAAAATAAAATTCTGCATCTTCTTAAAATTTTACATTTGCTTTAAATTTAAGCAAAATAAATCAATACACATGTATTTTGTATATGCTTTTCATATAAGCTCATGCAGTAGCACTAATAAAAATTTAATTCCTTGCCCTCCCTCTACTTCTTGACAAACAGGCTAGCTTCTAGGGAAATTCACAAGATAAGTCATCTGGCTACATTCTCATAAAAACAAGGCTCTGAGAGGAACTACCTGCATTAAAAAAAAAGAGATCATGTTTATAATGCATATTTCAGTGATTTTTTTTTCCAACTGAGAATTATTGTCTATAAAATCTCAGCACAGAAATAAGAAAAAATATGTTTCCATGTAGGTACCAAAATCCCTTCTTACAAAGTCTTTTCAAAATTCTTATGAAAGATTCTGAAAAAGGAAAAATATACTCTAACACTCAAAAAGAGAAACACCTTTCAGATTCTAACACAAATTCAATCTATATTTCTTGTCAATGGATAAAATATCATTTTGTATGCAAATTTTCTCACACCCTAACCCAATTTTATCCTCCCAGGTAGGGTGGCTATGAAGTCACTTATCTGAGCTCATCCCTGCTTCAGGTCATCAGCATAAGCTTTCAGAAGTTTATTCATTGTATATTTATGTACTTTTGTCCCAAGTGGTTAATAAAAATATGTAATTAAACCCTAAAGGAATAAAGGAGAATAACCTTATTCCAGAAATGAGCAAATTAAAAAGTAGAGATGCACACAAACAAAACAAAATAACAAAACCTTATGATTAGTATTCTTATTTGCAATAAAAAGGGTCAGATACACATTTATATCTATATTTAGAATTACATATATATCATTGGAGTTAGAATTTATAATTCTGAGGTACACAGAGAAAAACCAAGATTATGGAAAGAAAACATTTGCTTCACTTAGGATTAACAATTCTGTTTTGTAACACTGGTGGCCTAGTCAGATGGTGGATATGAAAGATTATTTAAATTTAAACCTCAATAAATTGGATATTAGAAATTTTCTTGGTGAATATCACAACTCTGTGTTATATTCTCTTTTCTCACAAGTGGAAAGGGAGAGAATTATTTTTTAGTCTCACATCAAGTTTTAGGCAAAGAGACTTTATGAGAAGACCAAACAGAATTTTGTATTTGTCTGCTGAAGCCTGCTTACAGAGCGAGGCTAGTTAATTTCATGAAGACTTAATGAAGGATGGACAGAACCAGGAGAGGGATCTTCTTGAGGAAAGCTCCTAGAGTTTGGTGGGGCAAGGAATGCTTAGAGCTGTCTGTCAGGAGTAAGAAAAAAGGTTGGAGTGCAGTTATTTTTATATTTTTCTCGACTGCCTGAGGTGGCATGGACCCTATCAAGAGAGTTACGGGAGGAATTTTAAGTGGTCATCTGGTAGAAATATATCTTCTCTTGGAAACACAGGTGAGGGGCCCCCAGTGGAGGACAGTCTGAAAAGTCTACACAGCTTTCCACAAAACATAGTCTGATTATCTACTGAACTTACAGAACGTCAATGACAGATAATTACAATACAAGTCAACTAGGATTTAGCCTGGGCACTGTTCCAACATTGAAAGGATCACTAACCATGTTAAGCAAGTTGAAGAGATTGTGAGGAAAAGAAACATTAGACTGGGGAAAACTAGAGAAAGAATCAGTTACGTCCACTTCAGGTGTGTAAAATGGAGCAGGTTAAGGCAGAGGGAGAATATAAGTTTAACTCCATGGAATTCAGAGTATATTTATTATATATAGTATATTAGTCAGATTTCTCTGGAGAAACAGACCAATATGATGTGTGTATGTATGTATATAGGTCTATCTATCTATCTATTATCATCTATCTATATACTTCTATATAAATCTATCATCTATATATCTATGTATCCAAGTGATTATCATCTATCTATCATCTATCTATCTATATATTTATCTATCTATCATTCTATCTACCTATCTATCTATCTAGAAAGAGGGAGAGAGATTTTAGGAAATTGTCTCATGTGATTGTAGAGGCTGGCAAGTCTAAATTCTGCAGGCTAAGCCAGTGGGGTGGAGACTCAAGTAAAAGCTGCAGTTTGAGTCCAAAGGCAGTCTTTTGGTAAAGGTTCCTTTTCCTCCAGTGAATTTTCTTTTTTATATTAAAGCCTTCAACTGAGTGGATGAGGCCCACCCCCGTAATGGGAGATAGTCACTTTATTCGGGCTATTGATTTAGTTTTTTTAAGTTTGTATTTATATTCAAGTTAGTTAACATACAGTGTAATATTAGTTTCAGGTATACAATATAGGGATTCAACACTTCCACACTACATCCAGTGTTCATCACAGCAAGTGCACTCCTTAATCCCCATCACCTATTTCACCCATCCCCCACCCATCTTCCCTCTGGTAACAATCCGTTTGTTCTTTATAGTTAAGAGTCTATTTCTTGGTTTGCCTCTCTCTCTTTTTATTCCTCCTTTGCTTATTTGTTTTGTTTCTTAAATTCCACATTTGAGTGAAATCGTATGGTATTTGTCTTTCTCTGACTAATTTCACTGACCATAATACTCTCTAGCTCCATCAATTTCATTGCAAATGGCAAGATTTCTTTCTTTTTTTATGGTTAATATTCCATTGTATATTTATATCACATCTTCTTTATACATTCATCAGTTGATGGGCATGTGGGCTGCTTCCATATCTTGGCTATTGTAGATAATGCTGCTATAAGCACTGGATACATATATCTCTTTGAATTAGTATTTTTGTATTCTTTGGGTAAATATCTAGTAAGGGAACTGCTGAATCATTGGATACTTCTATTTTTTTACCTTTTTTAAATGTTTATTTTTGAGAGAGAGAGAGAGTGCAAGTGGGGGGTGCATAGAGAGAGGAGAGGGAGACAAAATATGAAACAGGCTGCAGTCTCTGAGCTGTCAGCACAGAGCCTGACGTGGGGCTCAAATTCACAGACCACAAGATCATGACCTGAGACGAAGTTGGACACTTAACCAACTGAGCCACCCAGACACCCCAAGGGTACTTCTATTTTTAATCAAAATCTATTGAAAAGAGAAGTCATAGGATTGACCTTATAAATGGCATCAATGAGATTGGGAAAAGTAGTCCTAAGTGCGGTTAGTCAGGGGAGAAAATGATTTTGCTTCATTCAGACCTTAAAATAATACAACATAAAGAGCACCTGGGTGGCTCAATCTGTTGAGTGTTGAACTTCAACTCATGTCATGATCTCGCAGTTTGTGAGTTTGAGCCCCACTGTGGGCTCACTGCTGTCAAGCCTGTCAGCGTGGAGCCTGCTTCAGATTTTCTGGCCCCATCTATCTCTGCCCCTCCCAGCTTGCACTCCCTCTCTCTTTCTCAAAAATAAATAAACATTTAAATAATAATAATAATAATAATACAACACAAAAATGGTAGCAAAGAGAAGGGGAATTCCCTGACTCTCTTTCTCTCTCTCTTTTTTCTCTCTTTCTCAGCTATTATGGATCGAAAAGTAGGGAAAAAGAAATTCTATTTTCTCCAAGAAAAATAAACTTATATTAATTTCTATTTTTTAAGTGTTTATTTATCTTGAGAGAGGTGCAAATGGGGAGGGGCAGAAAGAGAGGGAGAGAAAGAATCCCAACCAGGCTCCATTCTGTTAGCACAGAGCCTGAAACAGGGCTCAATCTCACCAATCATGATATCATGGTCTTAGCCAAACTCAAGAACTGGACACTCAACTGACTGAGTCACCCAGGTGCCCCTCTTATATTAATTTTTAATAGAAAAGTGTATTAAAGTCTATTGGGAAATTATAAGTCATAAATCCTGATGTAATCATTCTTTTTGCCTATCTTAATCCCTACTCTTGTTAACTCCAAAATATTATCTACTTTGTATCTAATTCTAGGTGGGTGTATGTTTGAAAAACTCAGAAAACTTGCACTGATTTTACTCACTTTATATTTAGGACCAATAATATTGAATAAGTTCTAAGTGTTTCCCCATTTTCTATCAAAGTTTTCTGCTCCACTCTTCCACTTTCCTGGATGCCTTTTCCACAAATTTTCTCCACTCTTCAAGCCACCAGAAAATCTTTTTTCTACTCCAAAACTCTACTGATAAGCATACTACCCATTTCTCAGTGAAAATAGAGGCAATTAAAAAAGACATTCTGCACACTCCTTCTACACATAAATAAATTTGCTTGCACATCAGTTGCTTTAAGTATTGTTAGGATAGGTAAATTCTTATAATCTTCTGTAAGGCCAATGACCTCCTTTGTAAATTAGATTTCATCCCTTCTTACACAGCAAAGACATTGCTCTAGGAATTATATTCTTCCTCTTAACCATCATTGTGTTTTTGAATGTATCATTCTGATCGAACAAATGCATGTTATAGGTATAATAGCAAAGGATACTGTACGTCTTACATACCAAAACTTTTTTTTTCTTGATCTTGTTTTACCCCTAAGCAACTACCTCATTTTTCATCTCCCCTTGAAATCAAACACCTAAATAAACGTTGTCACACTCACTAACTCCATTTCTTCACCTCCAGTTATTACCTGTATTTACTCTAATCAGATCTTCATGCCTGCTAGTTCAAACAAACTTCTTGTCAAGGTCCAAAGTGGCTGCTATATTGCCAAATCCAATGCAAAACTCTTAGATTTCATTTTACTGGAACTGTCAGGAGTATTTGACAGAGTTTAAATGCCTCCTTCTTGAAAAACTTTCTTCATGTGAATTCTGGAACAGCATTCTTTTTGGTTCTCTTTCTATATTACGCATAATTTCTACTCAATTTCTTCTGCAGATTCTTTTTTTTTTTTTTTTTTGAGAGAGAGAGTGAGAGAGAGCACAACTGCAGAAGGAACAGGGGAAGAGGGAGAGAGGGAATTTTAGGCAGACTTTACACCAATGCGGGACTCAACCTCACAACTGTGAGATCATGACCTGAGCCAATATCAAGATACGACTGAGCCACAAAGGCAACTCTTTTCTGTAGATTCTTAACCAACTTCTAGAATGTAGGCCTTTACATGTTATATATGTGCAAGACTAAAGAAGGGGCCATTCTCTTTTTTTTTTTTATTTGTATTCAACACTGATTTTTTTTTTTTTAAGTCTCGTGTCTGTAAATTCCATTAATGTGCTAAGGATTTCAAACTTTGCATCTTGAAAATAGACTCTACTTTCAAACCCAGATTTGTGTGTCAAACTGCAAACATAGCTCCATTTAGAAGTTACTTCAAAGTTAATGAATCCAGGTCAGGAGATATTTTTTTCTGTAAAAATATTCTCTCACAATCTGACACTTTAGTTGATGAACACTGAATTAACTAGTCACTGTAGCAAACACATTCACACACATAAAGACCTACACAAATTGGAACTTTGACTCCCTTCCCTTTTACCTCACATTCAAATCATCTTAATATCTAATAATTTTCTCCTTCACAAACACTCACACACACACACACACACACACACACACACACGCACACACACACAGTCCAATCATTCTTTTTATTCTGGTGCAGACTAAAGTAATCCGTTACCTGCATTATTTCAATAATTCTCTTAATTGTTCTCACACTTTCCAATATGGAGTCTCCACATAGTAGTCAAAGATCTTTTTAAAACAAAACTGAATCAGATTAACAGTCTTTGCAAAGTATTACAATAGCTTCCCATTTTATTCAGAGTATAATTAAGAGTCTTTAAAAATTTTTTTATGTTTTTATTTTTGAGAGGGAGACACAGTGAGAGCAGGGGAGGGGCAGAGAGAGAGGGAGACACAGAATCTGAAGCAGGCTCCAGGCTCTGAACCAACAGCACAGAGCCCGACATGAGCTTGAACTCACAGATTGCAAGATCATGACCTGAGCTGAAGTCGGAAGCCCACTGACTGAGCCACCCAGACGCCCCTAAATCAGAGTCTTTACAATGACCCACAAAACCCTATGTAGTCTTTTCCCCACCACATATGTGGTTCTCTGACTTCATGTGCAAACTTTTTTTTCCCCATTGCTTTTTCTCTTCCAGTAATATTTGCTTCTTTTCTGGTCATGAAAACAAAAAGCTGGTTCCTATTTCAAGACCTCTGCACTGGTTCTTCTGTTTTCCTGATACCTTCCTGATGCCACCACAGATGCTCAGGCCTATACTTCTTTTTGTTAACCTGCTCCAGTGTGACTTTGTCAGAGACGCTGCCTGATTATCCTCTGTGAGATAGAAACACACAGGATTCCTTATCCCTATTAGCGGGCATCACATAACTACATAGCACACATACTTTGTTTTTTATTCTTTTTGTAAGTTCTATTTTAATTCCAGTATCGTTAACATACAGTGTTATATTAGTTTCACGTGTACAATCTTGTAGTGCTCCAACACTGACATACATCACCTGATGTTCATCACAACAAGCGCACTCCTTAATCCCCATCACCTATTTCACCCATCCCCCTACTCACCTCCCCTCTGGTAACCATTGGGTTTTTTTTTTTAGAAAGTTAATGTTTATTTCTTTTTGAGAGACAGAGTGCAATCAAGGGAGGGGCAGAGAGAGAGAGGGAGACACAGAATCAGAAGCAAGCTCCAGGCTCCGATCTGTCAGCACAGGGCCCGATGTGGGGCTTAGACTCACGAACTGTGAGATCATGACCCAAGCCAAAGTCGGATGCTTAACTGACTGAGCCATCCAGGCGCCCCTGGTAACCATCAGTTTGTTCTCTACAGTTTAGAGTCTGTTTTTGGTTTCCCTCTCTCTATTTCTTTTTTTTTTTTCCTATGCTCGTTTGTTGTTGTTGTTGTTGTTGTTGTTGTTTCTTAAGTTCCACATATGAGTGAAATCATATGATATTTGTCTTTCTTTGACTGACTTATTTCACTTAGTATTATATTCTCTGACTCCATCCATGTCATTGCAAGTGGCTAGACTTCATTATTTTATGACTGAAAATATTCCATTATATATGTAATTTATATATTATATGTATGATAGATAGATAGATAGATAGATAGATACCACATCTTCCTTATCCATTCATCTATTGACAGACACTTGGGCTTCTTCCATACTTTGGTTATTGTAAATAATGCTGCTATAAAGAGAGGGGTGCATGTGTCCCTTTAAATTAGTGTTTTTGTATTTTTGTGGTAAATACCCAGGGTAAATTCCTGGATCCTAGGATAGTTATATGTTTAAAGTTTTAAGGAACCTCCATACTGCTTTTCCACAGTGGCTGCACCACTCTGCATTCCCACCAACCATGAAAGAGGGTTCCTTTTTCTCCAAATCCTGCGACACTTGTTGCTTCTTGCATAATTTATTTGTTTATTGTTTATCCCACGTGAATGTGAGAACTATGATGGCAAGAACTTTATCTGCTTTGTGTAATTATGCAGTCCTTACACCAGGAACATTACCTAACACTCAGTGGATGTTCAATAAATATTGTTAAAATAATAGGTAGATGTGTGAATGAAGAGACGGATGTGTACATGGATGATGGGGGTGTCAATGAGAGTTATTTTGTGATATCAGAAATAGAAACATTTATGCTGCTCCACAGACCAAATACCAAGGAGTAACTAAAACTTTTAGAAACAGCTGTGCAATTTGAAACGGAAGCTATCATCCCAATTATAGGAAAAAGCTCCAAAGTGAAAGCAATATTCCAGGTAGAAGGGGGCTTACTCTGCGTTTATGAGGACAGATCCTAGCCTTACAGGTTTACCAATACTGGAACAGAAGAAAAATTATTTTAAGCATAAGGGTAACGTGGAAATAGTGAACAGAGCTGATGGACCTGAAGTGATCAGAGGAATAATGATAAAGGGGATCACACTGAGTTCTGCATGGGTCCATGGGGGAGGTGAAGTAGTGGGGACATGAGAGGTTATGGGTTTGTCACAGACTCCTCACGTGTTGATAGTATTAAGTAGAGCTCAGCACCTTGCCCTAAGGGTTTGGCACAATAAAAACAATTTTTTCCAAGATATAAAGTGAAATTACTGGCAACTGGCTTTACATATTTTTACTTTCTTACTGTTAACTTTCAAAACTTTGTTAAGTGGCCTGACTGAAGGGAAAGTTTCTAATTGACTTGATGGAAAACTCTAGAAGATGGATAGATAGATAGATGATAGATGGATGATGGATTGATTTACTCAATGTTAACAGATTTTAGAAAAATCACAAAGATAGCAATTTAATACTACTAGTTAATTTTTATATCATGACAACTAATATTTAACTATTATCTTCCTCTACTTGGCTTTTGATGCAGTTTGCTTAAATCAATAATATTACCTTTAATACTATAGTAGGGTCTGGTATTTTTATGTTTTTCTCCTTTCTAAATCACAATGATTTCTTTTCATTTAATGTTTATTTTGAAAGAGAGAGAGAGCATGTGCACACAAGTGGGGGCAGGGTCAGAAAGAGAGGGGAGAGAGAATCCCAAGCAGTCTCTGCACTGTCAGTGCAGAGCCGCATAGGGGGCTCAATCTCACGGATCATGAGATCATGACCTGAGCAGAAATCAAGGAAGCTCAACCAACTGAGCCACACAGGAGCCCCAAAATCACTGATCTCTGTAATGAATTTAGAAATTTTATATATATATACATACATATATTTATATATATATATACATATATATATATACACATATACATATACATACACACATATATACACATACACACACTACACATATAGTTATTTTGATAGAATATTGTAATTACAGTTAATAGTCAGGCATAGAATTCTCAATAAATTTGAATAAGAGACATTTGATCAAGCTATCCTAAAGATAAAGAAAAAAAAGTATGCCATTTAGAAGACAATCAACTTGAAATAAGTGTGTCTTTACAAATATTATATGTTCTCACAGAAAGGAAGTTGATAGTTAGTCTTACTTAGCAAAACAGCTAGATTATTTTACCCCCCTACACAAAGTTTATTAGATAAGAAACATTTCTATGGTTTCCCCAGAAATTTTAAAACAAGATTAAGTATATGCTGTAGTACTGCTCCCTCTACTTTATAAATAGTATTTTCTCAATTATGTTGAAAGCAAGGGAGTTATAAACATATCACATATTACTTTTCAACATTCTAGCCATCCTATAGGGATAATAAGCCTGTTGTTTTAAAAACAGAATAAGATTTTATGTAGAGTAGTTTGATATCATAATAGCAGAGACACATGGAACCATTTAATGAATGAAATCTGACTAAATAAATGACCTTATTCATTTCAAATCTATACAAACATCCCAGCCCATATCACACAAAAATTAAAATTGTGTGTAGGGGGCAGGGGAGCTTATGATTCATTTCATTTTCATTGATTAATAGATTTCTCATTTTTACCAGGAGATAGCTGCAAGATTTCAATCTATGCAAGTAATTAATTGGATAGTCTTGTTATTTTCCTATCTAACAGAAATGAGCAAGTGACACCTAAGTGTAGGTGAAATAAATAGGCTCCTTTTTATCATCCTGCTAACATTTTTCCACTATTGTTTTTCAATTAACGTGTAAATGAAAGCAGCCTGTCCAGCGCTACTATAAAACAGATTTTATAACAAAAGAGAACAAGATTTAGTGTTTCTGGCGTGCATGAGAAACACTGTAGTTTTTACAATTTAGAGAAAATAAAGGTGATATTATATATTCCTCATTTTAATGTAAAGACATAAGAGCAAATCAATAAAATTTGCTTACGTTAATTTAGAAATGTTATAACATAGAAATAGTCTGTCATCTTTTATTTAATAGACTAATGGAGCACTTTAAAATATTTTCCTGAAAACTTTGTCAATGAGATGTTTTCAGAAAATTGTTGTTAGAGTATACAATAAAAATCTGCTGATTTAATTAAAAGAGGACACTTTCTTTCTAAAAATACTTGTTGAGGTTTAATAGGAAATTAATTAGTTATGATCTAGTCATTTCTTTTTTTTTTTTTTTTTTTTTTTTTTTTTTTAATTTTTTAATATATGAAATTTACTGTCAAATTGGTTTCCATACAACACCCAGTGCTTATCCCAAAAGGTGCCCTCCTCAATACCCATCACCTACCCTGCCCTCCCTCCCACCCTGCCCTCCCTCCCACCCCCCATCAACCCTCAGTTTGTTCTCAGTTTTTAACAGTCTCTATGCTTTGGCTCTCTCCCACTCTAACCTCTTTTTTTTTTTTTTTTTTTTTTTTTTTTTTCCTTTCCCTCCCCCATGGGTTTCTGTTATGTTTCTCAGGATCCACATAAGAGTGAAACCATATGGTATCTGTCTTTCTCTGTATGGCTTATTTCACTTAGCATCACACTCTCCAGTTCCATCCATGTTGCTACAAAAGGCCATATTTCATTTTTTCTCATTGCCACGTAGTATTCCATTGTGTATATAAACCACAATTTCTTTAACCATTCATCAGTTGATGGACATTTAGGCTCTTTCCATAATTTGGCTATTGTTGAGAGTGCCGCTATAAACATTGGGGTACAGGTGCCCCTATGCATCAGTACTCCTGTATCCCTTGGATAAATTCCTAGCAGTGCTATTGCTGGGTCATAGGGTAGTTCTATTTTTAATTTTCTGAGGAACCTCCACACTGCTTTCCAGAGCGGCTGCACCAATTTGCATTCCCACCAACAGTGCAAGAGGGTTCCTGTTTCTCCACATCCTCTCCAGCATCTATAGTCTCCTGATTTCTTCATTTTGGCCACTCTGACTGGCGTGAGGTGGTATCTGAGTGTGGTTTTGATTTGTATTTCCCTGATAAGGAGCGACGTTGAACATCTTTTCATGTGCCTGTTGGCCATCCGGATGTCTTCTTTAGAGAAGTGTCTATTCATGTTTTCTGCCCATTTCTTCACTGGGTTATTTGTTTTTCGGGTGTGGAGTTTGATGAGCTCTTTATAGATTTTGGATACTAGCCCTTTGTCCGATGTGTCATTTGCAAATATCTTTTCCCATTCCGTTGGTTGCCTTTTAGTTTTGTTGGTTGTTTCCTTTGCTGTGCAGAAGCTTTTTATCTTCATAAGGTCCCAGTAATTCACTTTTGCTTTTAATTCCCTTGCCTTTGGGGATGTGCCGAGTAAGAGATTGCTACGGCTGAGGTCAGAGAGGTCTTTTCCTGCTTTCTCCTCTAAGGTTTTGATGGTTTCCTGTCTCACATTCAGGTCCTTTATCCATTTTGAGTTTATTTTTGTGAATGGTGTGAGAAAGTGGTCTAGTTTCAACCTTCTGCATGTTGCTGTCCAGTTCTCCCAGCACCATTTGTTAAAGAGACTGTCTTTTTTCCATTGGATGTTCTTTCCTGCTTTGTCAAAGATGAGTTGGCCATACGTTTGTGGGTCTAGTTCTGGGGTTTCTATTCTATTCCATTGGTCTATGTGTCTGTTTTTATGCCAATACCATGCTGTCTTGATGATGACAGCTTTGTAGTAGAGGCTAAAGTCTGGGATTGTGATGCCTCCTGCTTTGGTCTTCTTCTTCAAAATTACTTTGGCTATTCGGGGCCTTTTGTGGTTCCATATGAATTTTAGGATTGCTTGTTCTAGTTTCGAGAAGAATGCTGGTGCAATTTTGATTGGGATTGCATTGAATGTGTAGATAGCTTTGGGTAGTATTGACATTTTGACAATATTTATTCTTCCAATCCATGAGCAGGGAATGTCTTTCCATTTCTTTATATCTTCTTCAATTACCTGCATAAGCTTTCTATAGTTTTCAGCATACAGATCTTTTACATCTTTGGTTAGATTTATTCCTAGGTATTTTATGCTTCTTGGTGCCACTGTGAATGGGATCAGTTTCTTCATTTGTCTTTCTGTTGCTTCATTGTTAGTGTATAAGAATGCAACTGATTTCTGCACATTGATTTTGTATCCTGCAACTTTGCTGAATTCATCTATCAGTTCTAGCAGACTTCTGGTGGAGTCTATCGGATTTTCCATGTATAATATCATGTCATCTGCAAAAAGCGAAAGCTTGACTTCATCTTTGCCAATTTTGATGCCTTTGATTTCCTTTTGTTGTCTGATTGCTGATGCTAGAACTTCCAGCACTATATTAAACAGCAGCGGTGACAGTGGGCATCCCTGTCGTGTTCCTGATCTCAGGGAAAAAGCTCTCAGTTTTTCCCCGTTGAGGATGATGTTAGCTGTGGGCTTTTCATAAATGGCCTTTATGATCTTTAAGTATGTTCCTTCTATCCCGACTTTCTCAAGGGTTTTTATTAAGAAAGGGTGCTGGATTTTGTCAAAGGCCTTTTCTGCATCGATTGACAGGATCATATGATTCTTCTCTTTTTTTTTGTTAATGTGATGTATCACGTTGATCGATTTGCGAATGTTGAACCAGCCCTGCATCCCAGGAATGAATCCCACTTGATCATGGTGAATAATTCTTTTTATATGCTGTTGAATTCGATTTGCTAGTATCTTATTAAGAATTTTTGCATCCATATTCATCAGGGATATTGGCCTGTAGTTCTCTTTTTTTACTGGGTCTCTGTCTGGTTTAGGAATCAAAGTAATACTGGCTTCATAGAATGAGCCTGGAAGTTTTCCTTCCCTTTCTATTTCTTGGAATAGCTTGAGAAGGATAGGTATTATCTCTGCTTTAAATGTCTGGTAGAACTCCCCTGGGAAGCCATCTGGACCTGGACTCTTATTTGTTGGGAGATTTTTGATAACCGATTCAATTTCTTCGCTGGTTATGGGTCTGTTCAAGCTTTCTATTTCCTCCTGATTGAGTTTTGGAAGAGTGTGGGTGTTTAGAAATTTGTCCATTTCTTCCAGGTTGTCCAATTTGCTGGCATATAATTTTTCATAGTATTCCCTGATAATTGTTTGTATCTCTGAGGGATTGGTTGTAATCATTCCATTTTCATTCATGATTTTATCTATTTGGGTCATCTCCCTTTTCTTTTTGAGAAGCCTGGCTAGAGGTTTGTCAATTTTGTTTATTTTTTCAAAAAACCAACTCTTGGTTTCGTTGATCTGCTCTACAGTTTTTTTAGATTCTATATTGTTTATTTCTGCCCTGATCTTTATTATTTCTCTTCTTCTGCTGGGTTTAGGCTGCCTTTGCTGTTCTGCTTCTATTTCCTTTAGGTGTGCTGTTAGATTTTGTATTTGGGATTTTTCTTGTTTCTTGAGATAGGCCTGGATTGCAATGTATTTTCCTCTCAGGACTGCCTTCGCTGCATCCCAAAGCGTTTGGATTGTTGTATTTTCATTTTCGTTTGTTTCCATATATGTTTTAATTTCTTCTCTAATTGCCTGGTTGACCCACTCATTCGTTAGTAGGGTGTTCTTTAACCTCCATGCTTTTGGAGGTTTTCCAGACTTTTTCCTGTGGTTGATTTCAAGCTTCATAGCATTGTGGTCTGAAAGTATGCATGGTATAATTTCAATTCTTGTAAACTTATGAAGGGCTGTTTTGTGACCCAGTATATGATCTATCTTGGAGAATGTTCCATGTGCACTCGAGAAGAAAGTATATTCTGTTGCTTTGGGATGCAGAGTTCTAAATATATCTGTCAAGTCCATCTGATCCAATGTATCATTCAGGGCCCTTGTTTCTTTATTGACTGTGTGTCTAGATGATCTATCCATTTCTGTAAGTGGGGTGTTAAAGTCCCCTGCGATGACCACATTCTTATCAATAAGGTTGCTTATGTTTATGAGTAATTGTTTTATATATCTGGGGGCTCGGGTATTTGGCGCATAGATGATCTAGTCATTTCTAATAGTTAATCCTTTTCCATCAGAACATGTTTTGAGCTTATTTATGTATGTTTCATTGTAAATACTGTTGTCACTTTCTCATATTAATATGAGAAATATATTATATATTAACATGATAATATATATAAATCCTAGATATATATTCCATATTATACTGTAATGAACAGTATTCTAGGGTTACTTGGTTATATGGAGTTTTTTTTTAATATGAAATTTATTGTCAAATTGGTTTCCATACAACACCCAGTGCTCATCCCAACAGGTGCCCTCCTCGATGCCTATCACCCACTTTCCCCTCCTTCCCACCCCCCATCAACCCTTAGTTTTTTCTCAGTTTTTAAGAGTCTCTCACGATTTGCCTCCTTCTCTCTCTGTAACTTTTTTAAAAGAATCACCTGTCAAAACTAAGGTTAGTCTTTAAATGGAAACTGTAAGTGGTGTCTGGGTGGCTCAGTTGGTTGGGCATCTGACTGTTGATTTCCGCTCAGGTCATGATCTCATGGTTTGTGAGACTGAGTCCCTGTTGGGCTCTGCACTGACAGCATGGAGTCTGCTTAGGATTCTCTCTCTCTCCTTCTCTCTCTGCCCCTCTCCTGCTCTCTCTGTCTCTGAAAAAAAAACTAAGAAAAAAATAAAATAAAGAAATAAAAGTAAAGAAGCGTATCTTGTGGTTTTTCTTAATTGCCACACAATTACACACTATTTATGTCTTATTTTATCATAACTATTTTCCAATGTATAAGAACACAAATGAGACATATTTCAACAACCTTAATTTACACAACTTAAAGTCAGTAAAAACAAAATGTAAATTTGATTTCATGGAAGCCGTCTCACTTTTTTACTTTCATTGCCTACTAATTAGTAGAGAGAAGGGAGGACTGGTTCTTTAAACTCTGTGTGATAGTGCTGGGAATAGAATGCTAGCTCTCAGAGACAAAGGTAGTAACAGACAGTTGCCACAGCAAAAAAAGACGTGGGGAACACCAATACATAAGCAGACACTGCCAAAAGGAAGCAGTTGGCACCTGGCACGCTGGAATAGCATGTATGTCGAGCAGGACCACTGTCCTGAGATTCTAAATATGATGCCCTGCAATTAGACCTTAGATCAATTTCATCAAATTACAGAGGACAACACCAACACTTAACGCTAAGCAGGAAGATGAAGAAGAATTAGTGGCATTCATTTCTTCCCATTATCGAAAAATCTGGTCAAGATACCAATTTGAACACAGGCACATTTTCTCCTTTCTTCTCTGAAATTTCTTGAGAAAATATCAACAGTCATTTTAAGATATTATAATTAAACGTCATACAAAGAATTGAAAAGATTATACCATTTAGTAATAAAGTGAGACAAGGATGAATTATTTAAAAATATCATTCAAGAAGACAGAAATAAAAGCTTAAAACATATTAATGAGTAGGAATATTCCATAGAATAAATCGGTGGACTCTCCAAAAATTAATCTATAAACACCATGCAACTCCAATCAAGAAATCCTAACAAAAATTTCATATGTAAGCTAAAAAGATGATTTTAAAATTTGCATAGAAAAGCAAAGGTCTAAATGAAGCAAAGACTCTCCTAATAAACAAAAAGAAACCTGGGAAATTTCCCTGCCATATACTAGAATATGTTGTCAGTAGTAATGAACTCTATGCTATTAACACCAGATTATATAAACAGATTAGTTGAAGGGTATAAAGAGTAAAGAAGCAGACCCACACATACAGGTATATGACACAAACGCATTGTGTAGCAGTGAGCAGAACATAACTGTGTAATAAATGGTGTTCAGATGATTGGTTACCTCTGTGGGTAAAAGAATTTGATAGCTACTGAACAATATACACAAAACTTATTTTATTGTCAATTAAACACCTAAACGTTGAAAGCATTCTTTCTAAAGCTTATACATTACATGATAAATTAACTTTATCATTTCAGATAGAAACAATTCTCAAATAACTATTGAAAACAGATACTATCCATGTGTTATCTTGAAAAAATGAATGTAACATTCAATCACAGACCATGCTGAGACCAAAAAACAAAACAAAAAGCGTAAATAGAAGATATCAAAGGGCACCATAAAATGTAAAAGTAAATAAATAAATAACAGTGTATTTGCCACTCATGTGAAAGACTACATCAAATCAATAAATAATAATGAATATCCATACAGAAAGGAAATTCAAAGAAAAGAGACTTAGGGCACCTGGGTGGCTCAGTCAGTTAAGTGGACGACTTCGGCTCAGGTCATGATCTCGCGGTCCATGAGTTTGAGCCCTGCGTCGGGCTCTGTGCTGACAGCTCAGAGCTTGGAGCCTGTTTCAGATTCTGTGTCTCCCTCTCTCTCTGACCCTCCCCCGTTCATGCTCTGTCTCTCTCTGTCTCAAAAATAAATAAATGTTAAAAAAAATTTAAAAAAAAGCAAAGAAAAGAGACTTGTGTAATCTATAGTATAAGAAAAGATGTTCCATATTATGTACTTATCAAGGTTGTACAAATTATTGACACAATTATATACCATTTATGGCCAAGCTGATTGCCAAAGATGAAAGTTTTTAAGTGCTGGTAGAAATGTTGAGAAATAGAAAATAGAATTACTTTTTTGAGAATTCAAATATCCATAAGGTAATTGATAACTAATTTGGCATCATCTAATAGAGTAAAAGAAACCCCCAAGTTATGACCTAGTTTCACCCTCAGTTACATCCTCCAGAGGAAGCTGTCACATATTGGGATGAGCCATGCTAGAAACAAATGATCAGAGACTTACTGCATGTTATGGTAAAAAAGGGTTTCTTAGTAAGGGTAAGGACAATTAAATTATTGTTTGTTCATGTCATTGGGTTCTACCAAACCATGAAAATAAATGAACTGGATTTACACAAATTGACAAAAATGAATGTTGCTAGCATATCAAGCCAAACAACAACACAACAAGTAACAAAGGAAATATAAAATATGCAGGATAAAAACAGCCTTATGAGATTTGTTGTTTTAGTACTCAAAGCAAAACTGTATATAAATTTTTAGGAGTATGAACATGTAAGTAGTTAGTTCTCCAATAATGCCAGGAGAAAAGGGGTGATGGTATCATGGGTGGCATATGCAGGGAGTTATATTTTTACTGTAAGGATTTAGTCTTTATCTGATAGGTATACGAGTGTTCATTTTATTACATGTATACATTTCTATACTTAAAATACCTTATCAAATTTAAAAATTAAAGTCATACACTTGTATGGAATCACAGAGAATAAATAAAGCATGCCACTTTAAAAACTTGGATATTAGAATCAGATGGTTAGCATTGGAAGCAATAATAGAATCTATGCCATAAGAGTGTGGGAATTAAAGTACAAATGCATGCAAACTGTTGAGCACAGTGCCCAGAGCGTAATAGTTGCTCAACATGTATAAACTATCATTGTCACTATGATAATATGGATTGTAAATACAAATATACTTGTAAATCTTGGTGCTTAGTAATATTAATGTAAATCGAACAAATCAAGGAAAAAGTAAGAATAAAAATGCTGTTTGGAAAAATTTAATATGATGTAAAACTAAGCTTAACCATGGAGAGTAGACAGCGGATATCATTCCCACATTTTATAAATGCCCCTTTACAGTTAAAAAGATAGGGGGTGCCTGGGTGTCTCAGTGGTTAAGCGTCTGACTCTTGATTTTGGCTCAGGTCATGATCTCATTGTTTGTGCGTTTGAGCTCCACACTGGCAGTGTGGAGCCTGCTTGGAATTCCCTCCCTCTCTGCCTCTCTCCTGCTCTCTTGATCTTAAAATAAATAAATAGACTTAAAAAAATTAAAGTTAAGTTAAATTAAACGTTAGGGATGCTTCTTTTGCAGTCATTTCCCAGTGTTGTCTGTTTGAAAACTTAATTAATTTTACTTTTATTTTAATCTCAATATTTTAACTCAGTGGAACAAGTTTTTGAACATAAGAAAAGATTTAACTTTTTTATACCAATAAATCTAAAATAGTATGGGGTGCTAGTAAATATATGTTTACTTATCCTTTCTGAGATGATTTATTTGAAATGTGTCACTCTGGGTTTTATCTGTGCATGATGTTTCACAATTCTTTGACACCATGGAATATTTTTGTTACAGTTTATCATTAACTGTTAGATTTCTAGAAAGTAATTTGGGTATATGACACCTGGTACATGCAAAGACCTTAGAAATTTGATAGGGCTTCAACAGACATTATTAGTGAAATTTAAAAACAATTTCCAAGCCAAGGTTTGGGGAATTCTCTCAGAGTGTCTAAAGAGTATTTTATCCATATTAAACTTTACAAATATACTTCTTTAGAAATTCTTGTTTTGCATTATTTTATTTGAATTGATTTAAAAGAATTGGTTGCATCCCTAAAAGAAAAAAGTGTCTTTGGAATTCAGCTGGAAATAATTACCAAAATGACATGAAAGTAATTATATTAATTACAATTAATAAGTCATTATGGTTTATATATTTATTTCACTAAACTGAGAGAGTCTCATTTGAAGTATATTTCTTTTCAAGAAACCAAATAGTTTGGTAAATAATTTCATATTTTAAAAATATAGGTATGTGGGTAAAATATTTGCAGATTCTGAAATTGCTATTTAATATATTTATGTGTATATTTAACACATTATTTTATTTTTATTTTTTAGAAAAGAAATTTAATTTTTGAGGATATAGATTAAAAATTAAACTTACTGAATAGAACTATAAAGGTATAAATATATATTATTTGAAATGATGTGATATATGATATGACGTGAAAGGTAAAAATTTCTGTAAAAAGCTTTAACGTCATTATATAGCTTTTTGTTAGAAATAAGCCTTTCCCAATAGATTATTAATGAATTTGTAATGTTTGAATTTTTTTTAAGTAAATATAGATTTAAATAAGATCTCTTCGCAATAATGTAAGTCTGCATGGCTCTTACAGTGCTATGAACATTTTTATTAAAGAAAATACTTTTATTTAAAATGTTATGTCTTCTGGAACAGTAGTTATTTGAAATGATAAAAATATTCTTTGCAGTTGTGCATACACATCACACTTCCTCCTCTTTTACTCCCACACTCCCTTTTTATTACATTTCCCAGCCCTACACTGGATACTGATTGTGCTCATAAGAATATCATGGGTTTAAAAAAAATTCCATTTGCTGACAATAAACTTCTAAGAAATTAATTTTCTTAGAAAAGCCCACATGGCAAAAGTCGCTAATGAAATAACTGTCATACTAATAGATCTTTATGGTAAACTTTATGAAATTAACGTGCATTAATGCTGTTGGAAGACTTTTACTTAAAAATTTTTTTTTAATTTATTCATTTTTGACAGAGATAGAGAGAGACAGATCATGAGTGGGGGTGGGGCAGAGAGAGAGGGAGACACAGAATCCAAAGCAGGCTCCAGGCTCCAAGCTGTCAGCCCAGAGCCTGACGCAGGGCATGAACTCATGAACCTGGAGATCATGACCTGAGCCAAAGTCAGATGCTTAACAGACTGAGCCACCCAGGCACCCTAAGAAGCCTTTTATTATAAATATAAATAGATGAATCCACTTGACATTATAGTGACTGTAATTTTCGCCAGACATTGCAAATATGATTTTTAAAATATTGGCTCTTTATGCCTAAAAAAGAATGTCATTTAATTAGAGCTGCAATTCATCTTAGTTGCAATAAAAAGGTAATAACTTGAAAATAAGTCTCCTATTTTAATTGGAAAAGAGAAAAACAATTTGTGTAATTTTGAGGACGGAGACACATAATTAAATTTCACTCTAATGCTGGTATCATCTTCCATAAAAGAATTACACATTTATCAATAATTCT
The DNA here is from genome assembly GCF_018350215.1 of Panthera leo. Classification (NCBI taxonomy): domain Eukaryota; kingdom Metazoa; phylum Chordata; class Mammalia; order Carnivora; family Felidae; genus Panthera; species Panthera leo. Next base: position 152,587,964 of record NC_056682.1, on the reverse strand, counting down.
TTAAAAATAATTTGAGTTTATTGTATTTAAATTAACCATCTTATAATTTTGTTTAAATGATGTGAGCAAGCCCATGTCTTGGAATGATTATAAGAGGAAGCAATTTGAGTTAAAAATAGGTACTTATTTCTTTGATGAAACATTTAAAAGCCTGGTGGAGAGATCTGGACATATAAGTACTTGTAGAAAGTGATTTATACTTATTAAGGGCCTGTTATTTGTCAGCCACCATTTAAAAGATATGATGTATTTTATGTAATGCGACCTTCACAGCCATACAACTTTCTAATGAGACACTTTAGACTTTCAGAGGAATGGACACAAAATTCGTAAACAACAAAGCCTTGAAAGTCCCAATTCTAAGACCTTTCTATAACATACCATGATAACTTTTAAATTATCGCATTTTTTAAGATTTGCTATTAGACTCCACATAATTCTATGTAAAGAACTGTGTTGCAATATGAGAACTGCTTTAAAGAGAAAATCATCAGGAAACTTGGTGGGAGAGTACATCATTGCTTATGCAATGAATAAAAATAAAATCTTACTGATGTTTGTGAAAATAAGATTTAACAAATATTTGTGTTTGTGTTCTCTAATTATAAAAAAAATCCTACCAAGATTGGCATTTCTAAAATATCCAGAGGTGGTACTGATTTGTATAATTTAATAATAGAAAATATGTTCTTTCCAGGGGGAAGAAAAAAAAATTTTTATTTTTATCCACCTATGTAAGACTTGACTCTAGAATGATAGTATCAAAGGGTCCGATGTAGAATTTTAGCACATTAAGCTTTAACTTGGGAACAGAATATCTGTAGCAGCATGTGCTATATAATGTCTCTTTAATAGTCAATAAAACTGGCAAGAGTCATTGCTTACTACCTGATAGCCAGGAGGTTTTCAAATTATAGAATTCATTTGTCACACTCCACTTAGCATATCTACAACTTTCTGACAAGAAATGCCGTTTCAAGCAGTTATTTTAATGAGTGAAGGATTAAATGCTAAAATAAGAGGTGATAGAAGGGAAACGAACAAGGCAATTATGTCCTGTCTCTTAAGACAGAAATGAGGATCACCTGGAGGTTCCTATCTTTTCTCAAAGAGTTTATTTAGGAAGATAAATAAAACATAGAGAAATGAACAGCACTACATAAATGAGGACATGCTTTCAGATGCATCTGTGGGTGAGATCTTTGTGGTATTTACTGTAATTCATCTTAAAACAGCATACAGGGACTACAGAGCTGGTTGTTATGATTCACTGAAGCAATTCTACATCAGTATGGAAATGTCACTCTTGCTGTTACATGTAAGTACTAAAACAAATCTGCAAAACCGCTGGTTGCATCAAATCCTACTAACATTTGTCCTTTTTTTCAATAATATTTGATTAAATGTTGAAATAGTTCTTGAGATAATATATGTTTCTCAGAGTAATTTTGTCACTCACTGGACACAGAGTGCGATAGAAATAAATTATACTCCAGAACAAAACAAGGTTGAGAAAATAACAAAAATAGTTAAGCACTAATAATGCAGTTGGTTCTAAGTGCCAGGAGATAGCTTTCTGTGTCACTCTACCATGGCAAAGTTGTCATCTCATGATAAAAAAATAGTACAGAACGGAACAATTTGATGTTAAAGTAGGCATTAGCCTTGTGTTGGGCCTTCTTATCATTTTTAGGCAGTAAAAATCGCCCAAAACTAAATATGGATGAGTTAAAATAGATTGCTTTTCTATGATACCCAAACATTTAGTGGGCTTTTCTTGTTGTGTATTGTATTCAAAAAAGTATTTAAGTTTATAGTTTATGTCCAAATATTCTCCTTGCAATTATTCCATTTCTTCCCTTTATGTCTTTTTATTTAATTTATTTTTCAAAGCTATTACTCATATATATATTCATTCCACAAAATTCCGCTATGCAGTGATGGCTTTGTGCTTAGAGTTCTTCTATGTATTAGGGCTTCAGAGGTTCCGAGCAGGACACCTTCAGTGTCTGAAAATCCTTTGACAAACTGAAAAGTCTTTTACTCACAGACAATTTTCTAAAAACAAGAATTTATTAACAAAAGGATGATTATTAATGTATGTTTTTTAGAGAATGTTGATCTTTTTAAATTCATCACAGACACCTGTCTCTGGGTCCTCAGTATTACTTAGCAAGAGAAAGAAGGGAGTTGAAATAATGAATAAATGAAAGAATGTGACTAATGGGATATTCTTTATATTCTTTCATAAGGGATGAATAATATAACAAGTTGTCTGAGGGCCAGGTAAATGGGTCCAGTTCAAAGTTGACTACATTGAAGGAAAATTGAAGCTAGGTCTGCCCATACATACCAAAAAGAGACATCCAGGAAACAGACACTGTGTTTATAGTATTATTACTGAATTTAGTCCTAATTTTTCCTAATTTTATTGTACAATTGCATTGCTAGTCTATGATTTTAATACAAATTCTGAATACAGGCGAAATTATTATGCTTCTCTGAAATTCCCACTACCACAACCTAACAAGAAAATTTTCCACCCACATTTTGTAATTATCATTTGAAACCTGAAGTTTTCAACCAGAATAAAAAGACAAATGAGTGTTTTTCATTTATGAAAGTTGTTTCTGTAATTATTTTGTTGTCTATAGTTTGCCTACAAGGTTGATGGATTTTAAGATCTACTTACTGATTATAGATAGGCTACAGTCTTCACAATGGGTGAAAGGGTGCTTGGGTGGCTCATTCAGTTGAGCTTCTGGCTCTTGGTTTCAGCTCGGATCATTATCTCACGGTTTGTGTGTTTGAGCACTGCATGGAGCTCAGCGCTGACATTGTGGAACCTGCTTGGAACTCTCTTTCTCTCTGTCCCTCCTCTGCTCGTGTTCTCTTTCTCAAAATAAAATAAATAATAAAATAAAATAAAGTAAAATAAAATAGGTGAAAAAGAACTATTTGATTTAGGTTTCCTTTGACAACTGCCTGAAATTTCTGTAGATTTAGTACTTTATAAGGAAATCAAACTTTACCAAAGTTATTTATATGAGTGGCTATACCTTTTGGGCTAAATTGTCTGATATATTTTCCTTTAAAACAAATTTATGCCACTTCTGTGCTTCACTAATCATGTTCTCAAAGCTCTCAATGAAGAAACTGTACTTATAATTCAAAGGACTTTAAAGTAAAGAAAATATAATTCTAGAGCTTATCTCCACATAATGCAAAAGCAAATTACACATTTCATGTTAAATTGGATTCCTAGATAAACATATTGTGAAGAGACCTAGAGCAAGGTAACCTAAAGGGGAAGTTATTTCCATGATGTTTGACAAACATAAGACTTACAGTGGGTTTTAACATTAATTCAACAATGCATTCTAATGCATTGTCAAGTAAATGTATCTTAATATGTTTAATTGAAATTAAACCATTTCAAATAAGTTAAATTAAAATTATTCACAGATAAGAAATGTTTTATCACTGAGTCTTTAAAGCATGTAAACATTTTGGGACTTATCTTAAGAACCAGTGTTTCAGGGTTCAATAAAAGGAGCGAAACCAATAGAAGGTGCTTATGGACAAAATATGGAATTTGTCAAGGGCTTTGGTCTTACACAATTGTGGGAGCTGCCCAGGCATTCTCTGTAAGGTTATTGTGTCCACGCCTGATGCTGGGGCCTAGAGTCCACAAGGCAAGTTAGTTAGGACAGAAGATATATGTAAAATGTAGGAGAACAAAGTCAAGCAGGACCCCATCGGGATGGACTGAACCCATACGAGTTTTTGCCACCTCTGATACTATTGGTATGAGTGTCCTGCAGGAGAAGCTGGTACCTTCCCCATGGAGCTCAATGCCAGGTCCAAAAGTCGAAAAAGCTGAAGGAGGACCCAAGGATGGTAGACCAACTGCGTCCCTCCCTGCAGCCTTCTGCTTGGAAGATAAGCCAGTAGATTGGTGAGGGTATGGGTAGTAGTCCGTGCTGCTGGAGTCAGATGCTTCTCCATCTCAGCCCTCCAAATCTCGCACAAGAACTTCCTGTGAGGCCCACCTTGTTGTTGTTGTTGTTTTTAGTTTATTTATTTATCTCAGAGAGAGAGAGAGAGAGAGAGAGAGAGCAAGTGGGGGAGGGGCAGAGAGAGATTCCCAAGCAGGCTCTGCACTGTCAGTGCAGGGATCCGTGTGGGCCTCAGACTCACGAACCACAAGATCATGACCCGCGCTGAAGTCAGACCCAGGTGCCCCCCAGATGGCCCATCTTAAAGGGAATCATTCAGAGAGAGGAAATTTGGGAAATGCAGATCAGCATAGTGAAAGTAAAACATTACAAAACCACCACAGCCTATAAAATCTCCAATTCTACTTTTCAGTTCCTGAATTTTATTCCCAAATCATCTACTTCATTAGTGATAATAAATTTCTATTTTGTTTCCAATAAGAAATGCATACAGTAACACATTTTGTTGTAGTCACTCTATGCAGGGTGTAAAGATGATCACTTTTTTAAGCTGAAATTATCATTGAATAAGAACTTTACTAATACTTCCTAGGTAAAGATGACTTATGTAATGTTAAGATAAGGATGAGAAAAAAGGTAATCATAGTTTTCATTGATTAAAGGGAGAGGCAAAGAAAAATACCTCTTTTTTTTTCTGATGCAAAGACTGAATTTAAATTAAAAAGAGACTGAGAAATTAAGGATAAGGTAGCAGTGGGGCGCCTGGGTGGCTCAGTCAGTTGAGCTTGAGCGGCCAATTTCGGCTCAGGTCGTGATCTCGCGGTCCGTGAGTTCTAGCCCTGCATCGGGCTCTGTGCTGACAGCTCAGAGCCTGGAGCCTGTTTCAGATTCTGTGTCTCCCTCTCTCTGACCCTCCCCCGCTCATGCTCTGTCTCTCTCTGTCTCAAAAATAAATAAACGTTAAAAAAAAAAAAAGGATAAGGTAGCAGAAGCTTCATTATGCATATTTGAATTGATGTGCAAAAGAAATTGTAAAATTGTACTACTTCTTAAATTTATAATTTCCTCTGAATCATATATGTCATAGTTACTTACCTATTGTTTTTTCAAAAGCAGAACATAACATTCACTGTATATTTTGTAGTAATTTTAATTTTCAGGTGTTAAAGTGAATATCATAGGTTATTCGGGTTAAAAGTGAGAGGAGTGTTTCTATTCCATGAAGGAAATATTTATTATGAACTGAGTACTTACTTTATGTAAAATATTTACACAATATATACACATTATAGAAAGTTACTACTGAAACAGGATCCCATTTCTCTTGTTGTTGTTACTGTTGTTTGTTTGTTTTTAAATTGGTAACCCATTATTTGTGTTTCTACCAAGTTCCGCCAAGATTGATGTTCAAAGGGGCACTTGGGTGGCTCAAAGCGTCCGACTTCAGCCACACTTCATGAGTTCAAGTCCTGTGCTGGGCTCTCTGCTGTCAGCAGGAAGCCTGCTTTGGATCCTCTGTTCCCCTCTTTTTCTGCTGCTCCCCACCTCAAAATAAATAAATAAGCTTTAAAAAAAAGATTGATGTTCATAAGTTTTCTCTTCAGTACTTGAAGAAAATTTTTGACTTTATCAAAAAAGATACAAAAATCCATGTTGTAATTTTGTATTTTAGGCAATGAGATAATAATTATATTTAATTGAATATATCAATATTGAAAATATCCAAATTTCTCATTCTTGTGTAGATAAACTTAAGATAAAATAATACCTGAGCTTTCAATATTAACCCCCACTGAGAATTTTCCAATGACTAACTGGGAATCCCCAAAGACAGTCTAAGATGATCTCAGAATGCAAACTTCGTTTCTGAGGTAATCACTCACCTCAATTGCTTCTATTTTTGCCATTTCACCTCTTCTCTGGCCTCTGCTAGCCCAAGATATCTGTCAACACTCACCCTCAGCTCACTGTTCTGATCTCTGGCTCCATCAAGGTAAAGATGTCCTCTGCTGACCTCCACTAGAGACAAACTCAAATTGTTGCCTCTAATCTTTATGAAACTGAAAGGTCAGGCGATCCTTCATAATCAATCGTAATGAACTATAGAGGTTCCCATGAGGCTTTCATAGAATTCATAAATTTGTATAGATAAATAACTTACCAAACACTAATAAGAAATTTAAGCACACACACACACACACACACACACACACATAAATGTAATATTTGAAGAAAAATGTTAGTAAGCAATCGTTCATGTTAGAAATGTCATAACTCCAGGTTTGTTATTTTCGCTAAGCAGAAGTTTGCACAGCATGGAATTTGTAGTTCGGTATACATCAGATGTGAAATCTGATAAAATTTTCCTAGTTACTTTATATTTCAAAAAAGACTTTTATGCTTAAATGAAATTATTAAAAAAAATTTAATATTTGTTTACTTTTGAGAGAGAGACAGAGCCTGAGAGGGGGAGGAGCAGGGAAAGAGGGAGACACAGAATCTGAAGAAGTCTCCAGGCACTGAGCTATCAGCACAGAGCCTAATGAGATCATGACCTGAGCTGAAGTCAGATGCTTAACAGACCGAGCCACCCAGGTGCCCCTCAATGAAATTCTTTTTTTTTTTTTTTTTTAATTTTTTAATGTTTATTTATTTTTGAGAAAGAGAGAGACAGAGAGACAGAGAATGAGCGAGGGAGGGACAAAGACAGGGAGAAACAGACCTTGAAGCAGGCTCCAGGCTCTGAGCTGTCAGCACAGAGTCCCATGAGGGACTCGAACTCACGAGCTGGGAGTTCATGACCTGAGCCAAAGCTGAACGCTTAACCGAATGAGCCACCCAGACACCCGAATGAAATTCTTGATGAGATATACATTATAATTAAATGAATACCTATTTCTCATAGAGACCCAATTAAAACATAATTGATTAGTTGTATGAATACAGTTTCTTTACAAAAATAATTTGGCATTATTTTACAATAAATGTTATGAATGTGACATTATTTCGCTATTGAAATATGTTTTTTCTAATATGAAAACTAGCCCCCAATTCATCAAACTAGATGGTAGAGATACTATTCCAGTTGCACAATAATAAACAGCAATAGTGATAATAATATATTATCATCATAATAATATAATAAATATCGACATAGTAAATTCAGGGTGCTAAGAATTATTCCCAAAGGAGCTTAAGTTATATTTTAGAAAAGATGAAGTTAAAGGACATAAAATAACGGGACATTTAGGCACAGTAGATATGTAAGCTGAACTGTGTTTATTAATGGAGGCTTCAATTGGAAATACCCTTCCATTGTTTCTGTTTCCACTTTTATCCATCAAGTCCTGTTTCCTTCAAATCCAGCTATAGAAAGCAATGTTACCCATTTTATGAAATGATTTTCTCTTCCAAACTGTTCTGGTTATTTTTTGTTTGCTCTCTACCTAACCCGTGATCAAATTTCCATTGTTTTTCTATCTCTATTCTCTGGAAGACTCCTCAAGTGCTCATTCTTCTTTGCCAGCTTCTTCTATTTGGGTTTGGCAATGAAATACAATGAGAAAAGATTGGAGGACAGAATAAAAGAGAGCTTGCCTCATTGTCCTTTGAGGTTTGGAAGTGGTAACAACAACTTAGGGATGCTCTTCTCTGGGCGCCTCAGTAGTACTTGGTATGTTACCCTAACCCAGGCTATATCAGTATCAACAGTATTAGCTTTTAGTGGCAGGTGATTTTGTGTGTGAGGAGGGTGGAGCTCTTCCATGCATTGTAGAAAGCGTAACCACATGCCTAGTCCCTCACTAGATGTCACTACAGTCCTGTACCCTGTCATGACAACCAAAAATGCATTTAGTATTGATGAATGTCCCATGGGAGGAAAAATCACATACCCCATCAAGTGGTCCCTGTAGTAAATGTTTTTTGACTTGTATTTTGTTTTCTGCTGGGAGCCTGACTAATATATCATCCTACTCTCCTCTACATTTAACATTCTTGATGATATTCTCAACTCTTTTAAAAATTATCCATATTTGATTTTCCAAAAAGTACATTTTACCTATTCGCCTGTTGCAATAAATGCCTAGAAGTTTTATATTCATTCATGTTTTTAAACTTTTCCAGCATTTAAAATATTGTTATTTAGGGGCACCTGGGTGGCTCAGTCGGTTAAGCGCCGACTTCAGCTCAGGTCGTGATCTCGCGGTCCGTGAGTTCGAGCCCCGCGTCGGGCTCTGTACTGACAGCTCAGAGCCTGGAGCCTGTTTCAGATTCTGTGCCTCCCTCTCTCTGACCCTCCCCCGTTCATGCTGTGTCTCTCTCTCAAAAAATAAATAAACGTTAAAAAAAGTTTTAAAATATTGTTAAACAGAAAATATGATAAAGAAATAAACATTCTTGGGTTTCTATTTATTACAAATGAGGTACTACATGATTTCTAATCAGTAAATATCTAATATAGTGAGTATCTTTCACTGAGTTGGATTTTAAGACCTCCCCATAATGAACTAAGCTGGAAAACAATATTGAATCAACTAAGAATGTGAGAATCTGCAAGTGGTTTTCTTTGGTATAGTTTTAATTTTAAATGCTGTGATAAATTATTTATTTTTAGCATCAGGTGTCTTTGTTTTCCACCATGAATCAACATAGTAACTTTTCTCTTGAATCTTTACCTAACAATAATGTTATAAAATTTTTTCTAAAAGAATGATGAAAAAGTCATTAGTCACTCTATTATCACCTTAGTAGTGTGGAGATCCGATTTTACAATTTTTTTAGATTTGAATAATCAAACCAGATTAGAATTCATATGGATCATGATAACTAGTCAACTCTGTTCATATCCAGAATATTGAAGCTACTATGACTCAAGATTACACAGTCAAATAAAAAAACAAGTTAAAGGTTAGTGTAAAGTCTATTATTTTTTAGCTTTGAGTGGTGAATACTTGATTATTATTTTTGGAAATAGATCTGTTGTGGTATAAGGTTTTCTAACTTAAATGAAACTTAAAAAATAGTTTTGGAAGCACCTGGGTGGCTCAGTTGGTTGAGCATCTGACTCTTGATTTCAGTTCAGGTCCTCCCCTGCTTATGCTCTCTCTCTCTAAAATTAAATAAATAAATACATACATACATACATACATACATACATAGAAAAAAAAGAAGAAAAAATAGTTTCCTTAGAGACAAACTTCAGTTTGAGAGAATCAAAGACTATAAACATGTACTAGAGAGCTAAATACCCATAATGTATCTTTTTAATTTTATTCTTATATTAAAAAGATATTACACAGGGACACCTGGGTGGCTTAGTGGGTTAAGTGTCTTTCTCGGCTCAGGTCATGGCCTAGTGCTTGTGGGTTCCAGCCCTGCATCAAGCTCTGTGCTGAAAGCTCAGAGCCTGGAGCCTGCTTGGGATTCTGTGTCTCCCTCTCGCTCTGCCCTTCCCCTGCTCATGCTCTGTCTCTATCTCTGAAAAATAAATAAACATCTAAAAAAAATTTTAAAAAAAGATATTACACTAAATGTAATAAGAGAGAATATATCTATTAATATACATTTATTGAGTGTTATGTGTGTCACTGTAGTTTCAAAGAATGAAAGAAAAAACCAGTATTAACCTAATCAGGATATTTGAAGTGCTACAGTACAACCTGAAAATGTCAACAATTATTCCTATATGAATAAACAAGGGATGGCTTGATCTGAACCAGAATTCACCCCAGCTGATTCAAACAAAAGAATCACAAGACAGTGATCCCTTTCATGGGTAGAGGCAGAGTTAAGGAAGTAAGCAAGGGATTGTGGCTAATCAATAATCATCATCAGCAGAAACCCAAACTTTCCTAGGGCTGAATGGACACCATCTGTTGGACAGAAGATTTACAGTGTCTTTTTTTTTTTCTCTTTCTTAGAACAGGGCTAACTTTACTATCCAATAATTGATCAACATGGTTTTTACATGTCCCATAGTCCACATGTTTTAAGTATATAGAGTTAATATTAATAAAGCTTATTGGGGCACCTGGGTGGCTCAGTTGGTTAAGCATTCAACTTCGGCTCAGGTCATGATCTCATGGCTCATGGGTTGGAGCCCCACATTGGGCTGTGTGCTGACAGCTCAGAGCCTGGAACCTGCTTTGGATTCTGTGTCTACCTCTCTTTCTGCCCCCCACCTCACCCTGCTTGCACTCTGTCTCTTTCTCAAAAATAAATAACAAAAACATTAAAAACGTTAAAGGCTTATATTTCTCTTTCCTTTTTGTTTTATTAAAAATAGCTAATATATCTTGAGGGCTTACTATGAGCCAAATATCATATAAAAGTTTTATATACATTATTCAGTTTACTCATCTACATGAAATATTGATGTTTTTGGTTTTGACCCCAGTTTATGGAAGAGGTAACTGAGGCTAACAAATTGTCAAGGACCCATTATCATCAAGGGGCCAGGTATTTCTTTAAAAAAAATGCAAAAGTCCATTTTCTTAACAACTATGCTTTTATTTTTTTTCCTCTGTAAAAGTATCCACTAAGTTTTACTTAATTCTGTAATCCTAACCACAAAACTCTAAGATAGATTTTACTACTTTAAAGGCAAAACAAGGTATAGTTCCAGAGAGAGGACAGTACATGCTAGCAAATGAAACTTCACAGCATTTACCTATTATTGTCACTTCATTTTGCTATATTCTGTAGCCAAATATAAAACAATGGCTGACAACACAAAAAAATCACTATGATTGATACACATCACACTCAAAAGTCAATGATATTCTGTGGTCTATGACAACACAGTTTATATATTTTGAGTGGGGGGAAGGGCAGAGAGAGAAGGAAAGAGAGAGAATCCCAAGCAAGCTAAATATTCATGGTGGAGCCCACCCAGGGCTCAATCTCAGGATGGTGGGATCATAATATCATAGGTCACATTCTGAGGGAAGCCAAACGTGAGTCAGAGTTTAACGTCAGGATGTTTCTTAGAAACAAAACTCTTGCTGTCAGCAGCTATGGAAAAAAAGGAGGCTGCACCTCTCCATATCCACAGATGTATTTCTCTTCTGAGATGTACAAACTAATTTTGGCAATAATAATGAGCTTGAGCTTTATTCTTCTAAACTGGAGTTGATTTTGCCCTAGAAGGTCACGCAGGTGACGCAATGTGGCACACATTTGGATTTGCCCACTCAAACCTATGTCTTTCTTCTCAACTTTACCTAATTAATTATATATATGACATTTGGTCTGGCCATTTCAAATGAGATTTTGAATTCTTAAATCATTCAAATGTGGCAATTGCCAGTTGTACAAGTCCCTCTTTCCTTTCTGCTTTCATAAACACTAGCATTGATATAACTTTTGAATATTCTCTTAACCTTTTTCAAAACTCATGGCGGTTTGTGGTAAATTGCGGTTTTCAGGCAAAGTTTCATTTATTAACTATAGCAGTTGAGAATGCAGCAGAAAGCTATTCTGATCATTGGAGCCTGAAAATCCTATGCCCCACCATTAAAACAACATGGTTTCTCTGCCAAAAAAAAAAAAAAAAAAAAAAAAGGCTTTCCCTTCCTCTCTTTAACCAGCTAAAACAGAATGCAATTAGGAGAGAGAAAAGAAATCTGAAGCTCAAACAAAAGCTGTATTGTTATGAAGTTTAAAGGTGAGTTTGTACAAATATCAAAAACTAATTAAGCAGAACAGGTGGTATTTAACTACTTTGAAACTTTGAAAAAGGAAAATTGATTTTTGTCTCATTGGATTAAATTACATTTTCATATTGATTGACACAAAGCGCTTCTGTTATTTCTCTTCCAGACAAGGTAAATACACTAGCTGCTATTTATTCATGAAACCGTGTCTCTCAAAATTTCAGAGAATGTTATTCTAGCATTTTATTATTAAACAAATATTTTGACAGGTGATGATATTTTAGAAGATAAACAGAAATATACATCCATTCACTTCCACTATGTAATTTAGACCTAGAAAATACTCATAGAAGTGGTGTAATGCATTCACAGGTCAATTCTATCTGTGTCTCATGTAGATTAAGATCAATGGAATCAATAAAGCTTAATTAAAACTTTGACCATTTAATATTTTTTGTCAGTCACAAAACTAAAACGTTGATCTAAGAACTTCCAGCTAGTAATCATTTCATTTACTTCCCCCAAAGTTATTAAATGGCTACGAATAAAAACACATAAGCCCCATAGAGACATTAAACTACCAGAAAGTTAGGAAGTTTTCTAAGGAAGTGGGGCAGAGAGGAGCATAAGAATATAGACAGAATCTTCTTTTGTGAATCACGAAAAGCTCCCCCCACCCCCGCCGTCACAGAAACACACCAGCTTTAATGACTTGTTTGTTTTATTTTGCATTTCATTTTTGGAAAGTAAATAATGTGATACAATAGTTGGAAGTAGGAAGGAGGTTTAGGGAAACAATCAAAAATTTTATCTTGAAGAACCCAATAATTTTTGTGACCTTGGTTCTAATCTTTCATTGTGCTGGTGGGAAATATTAGCTAAAAACAGCATGGATGTAGAGAGGATTTGTAGAGCTATCTTTTAGGGAATTTTATTATTGTTTTATTTTGCATTCTCACTTCACTTGTCAAACTAAAATTTCAAATAGTTGAAATTTCACTCTTCTCAGACTGAATGAAATTTCCTTCTCTACTTAATAGGTCCTGAAAGGTAATATAATAGTTATCCACAGTAAGAGATTCTTCTAGGGTTCCTGTACCTATTTCCAATATGGTGGAGGGTCTCCCATAAATACCAAGTGATTCTTGAACACCAGCACAGTGTCTGAGAATTCAGCTCCATTGTGGAGATAGCATGAGATTACACAGGTAAAGGGTACAGTCCTACAACACTGTCCCTCTATTTCTACTTCAGATGCCAGCTGAAAGTCCCAGGATATTACCCTGGGTAATAGTCACAGATTGTAGGTTTCAAAGGCCTCCTCTTTAGATTATTTTAATTTGCCAGAGTGGCTTATAGAACTCAGGAAAACACTTAATATTTGTTTACCAGTTTCTTTCTTTCCTTTTTTAATGTTTATTTTTTTGAGAGAGATAGAGCATGAGCGGGGGAGGGAAGAGATATATACAGAATCTGAAGCAGGTTCCAGGCTCTGAGCTGTCATCATAGAGCCCCATGTGGGGCTTGAACTCACAAGCCATGAGATCATGATCTGAGTTGAAGTTGGACTCCTAACCAACCGAGAAGGGCCTGGACTTTCCATGCCCTCTTCATGCGTGCCACTCTCGCCAGTCTCCCCAAAGTTGACGTGCTCACCAGCCTAGAAACTCTGAACCTTCTCCTGACAGGTTTTTATGGAGTCTTCATTATATAGTCATGCTTGACTAAGTCTTTGGCCATTGGCTGATTTAAGTTCCAGTGCCTCCCAGAGGTCAGGAGTCCAGAAATATGTCATTAACATAACAAAAACACCTTTACTGCCCTTAACACTTAGGAAATTCTACAGGTTTTCAGAGCTGTGAGCCAGAAAACTTGGACAAAGACCAAATACACATGACAGATACATTTTGGTCTACTGAATGACCATATATACATTTCTTATAAATCACAGTATCACAGATTAACAATAATAACTAATAATAAAATAAAACAATTATAATAGTATATTGTAATGAAAGTTACATGAATGTGGTCTCTCTCTCTCAAAGTATCTTATTTTACTCTACCCACTCTTCTGCTTGTGATGAAGTGAGATGATAAAATGCTAGGCAATGAGATGAAGTGAGATGAATGAGGTATGCATTTTGACATAGTGGAGCATAGCTTTAGGCTACTATTGACCTTCTGGCAATTGTAAGGAGGATCATCTGCTTCTGGGCAGAGGATGACAGCGGGTCACTGAAACTTTAAAAAGTGAAGCCACAGGGGCACCTGCATGGCTCAGTTGGTTAAGCATCTGACTTTGGCTCAGGTCATGATCTCAAGGTCCATGAGTTCAAGCCCCACGTTGGGCTCTGTGCTGATAGCTCAGAGCCTGGAGCCTGCTTCAGATTCTGTGTCTCCCTTTCTCTCTGTCCCTCCCCTGCTCATGCTCTCTCTCTGTCTCTCAAAAATAAATAAACGTTTTAAAAAATTAAAAAAAAGAAAAAAGTGAAACCACAGAGATAGGTAGGAGGACTACTGTGAATGACTTTTTACCAGCTCGGATCCTTGGGTCCTCCAAGCAATAGAAATAGAGTGTGGCTGGGGCACCTGAGTGGCTCAATCAGTTAAGCGTCGGACTCCTGATTTTGACTCAGGTCATGATCTCATGGTTCATGAGATAGGGCTCTCCACTGACAGTGCAAATCCTATTTGGGATTCCCTCTCTCCCTCTCTTTCTGCCCCTCCCCCACTCTCTCTTTTTGTCTCTTTCTCTCTCTTTTTCAAAATAAATAAAATAAACCTTAAAAAAAATAGACTGAGGCCAAGGAAGTATTCCAAGGCACCAGTTTTATTTCAATTTATGCTCAAGCACAGGGAGTCGGCACAAAGGAAATGATCCTTTAGGCTGACTCTGTGAACACAAGCCAGGGAAAAGTTTTAGAGACCAGGCAGGAAAGGAGTGACATCTAAGCATGTAGAGATGGGGAGAGACACAGAAAGTCGGGCACGCAGGCATAGTGGACAGAACATGCTTCGTCACACATAGCATGTGTCAAGAGCATGTTAAATCTCCACACTTGGGTGTGATTTTTAGTAATATAATGAGGGGAAAATCAATGAAAAGTCAGCGCTGGGGTCCGCTTTGGTGCCTGGGGGAAACTGGTTTTATTGGCTCCTCAGTAGTCCCTCTTTTAGTAAACAGCCTGCTTCCACATTCCTTCAAGGAATGCTACTCAGGAGGCATAGAGTTTCAACTATCAAGGAATGCTGGGTTTCACAGTCAAGACTGAGGGGACCTGAGTCCAGTCCCTGCTCTGTCTCACCTTTATCCCTAACTACCTTTCTCATGTCACCTCTTAAACCATCCTCCACAATGGTTTACACTGCTCTTAGCCACACTGTAATTATTGCAGTTCTGTAAATATTCCAAGTACACTCACAATTCAAGCCCATTGTACATCTGTTTCCTATATATCCTAGATATCCACATGACTTGCTTGGCATTTCCTCAAGCTCTCTGCTTAAATATCAAGGGGTACTTCCTTGATAGCCTTTTATCAAATTTCACCAACTGCTGCTCAGTCTCACTTTGCTTTATTTTCTCACAGTTATTATCACTTTTTGCAACATAATATTAGTTTGTTTATTGTTTATTATTTATTGTTTGTGTCTTTCTTCCCCATAAAAATGTCTATTTTCTCAATGAGAACATAGAGCCTGTTTTGTTTCCTCCTACAGTCTAACAACTGGAGGAGACTCCGTAAACATTTACTGAATGAATGAACATATCTCCTTAATTCCCTACAGAATTTTGAGCATAAAATAAACTTTCATTTTGGTGTTACAAAATTACAAGGCCCTTGGGGAATAAAATGAAACTTTTACTAGAACCTTAAGAAAAATTTAGGGCAGCATCAGCTCAAATGCCTCGATGGTAATCATTGAAGTAGTCAGTTACCCCGAGAAAGAAAAAAAGCGTCCCATAGGGTTTTTGTACTAGTGATGTACAGAAAAAAGAAACTGAGAAATTGCATGTACTCATTACTTATTAAGATGATGGCCATATACTATAAAAGAGTTTGGCTAAGTCTTATACTTTGGAAACTATATAGTACAGTTCAAGCACATGGTTTTCTCGTGCTTTATTGTGACCAAAAGATAGAGGCTAAGGGAACCAGAAAGACTGATGTAGAAAAACCGTTTATCCAATGTATCCTTTTTCCCTGGTAAATTTTTGTCACGCGTTGAAAAGCAAATGATCTGAGGCTGAAAATGTTATTTAGCATATAGAATTCCATTTTTTTCAGAGAGCAATCATATCTGGCTCAGCCCAGTCTGTTTCAAAAACTCTACAGATTAACCAAGACCAATATTTAATTCCAGACTGCCTTTGCTACTTTTCTTTAAGGCTTTTAAAAATGTTATTTTTTCCAGAATAATAGTAATAAATCTGGTCTTAATATTTTCCAAATATTTTCTCTTCTCTGCAGAAGAGCAAATTTGCTGGTGGAAATACAGAAGACTCAGGGAATTGGATTTTCTCCTTCAAGCCACTAACATGTCATTCAATAAGAATGAAATGAGAACAACTAAAAGAAAAAAAGACGCTTTCAGGCCATGCTACTAAATCCTTCATTCCGTGCATTAAATAAAGCGCTAATGGTCTAAAACCATTAGGTCTCAACTGGGAAAATATTTGAAAATAAATTTGAGAGAGGCCTTTAATTCACTTCTAAATCTAAAACCTAAACCAAGCAAACCCTGATATGTGAATTTTTCTATTCCTTATTTTTTCCACACAAATAATAACAGGACTTATCACACAGTTAGTACTTTAAAAAGCATGCTGAGTACTGACTGAATGAGCAAAGTCAATGCATGAATTAATGACTGCATGCACTAAGAAAGGGATATATTTTTAATTTTTATTCCACTTAGATTGATAGGAACATTAAAATGTTAAGAGACTGGTGATACCTTTTTAGATACAACACTAAAGATGCAATCCATGAAAGAAATAATTGATAAGCTGGCCTATATTAAAATTAAAAACTTCTGCTCTGCCAAAGGCAATACAGAGAGAATGAAAAGACAAACCACACACTGGGAGAAAATGTTTGCAAAAGACACATATGACAAAAGACTGTTTACAAAATATACAGAGAACTCCTAAAAATCAATTCAACCCAATTAAGAAATGGGCCAAAGACCTTAACAGACACCTCACCAAAGAATAAATATAGAAGGCAAATAAACATGAAAAGATACTCCACATCATATTTTATCAGGGAAATGCAAAATAATACAATGAGGTACCACTACACGTTATTAGATTGGCCAGAATCTAGAACACTGACAACATCGAATTCTGGCCAGGCTGTGGAGCAACAAGAATTCATTGCTGGTGAAAATGCAAAATATTACAGCTATAGTTTGGCCGTTTCTTACAAACCTAAATATACTCTTACTGTATGATCTGGTAATTACCACTCCTTGGTGTTTACCCAAAGTTGTTGAGAAGTATGTCCACACGAAACCCTGTACAGAGATGTTTACAGTAGTTTTATTTATGATTGCTGAAAGTTGGGAGGAACCAACCATTTGTGAACGGACAAATAAGCTGTGACACATACAGACAGTAGAATATTAATATTACTCAATACTGAAAAGAGATGAGCTATCAAGTCATGACAGCACATAAAGTAATGTTTAATGCATATAGGTTTGACTGAGTGAAAGAAGCCAATTTAAAAGGACTACATACTATAGGATTTCAACAATATGATATCTGGAAAAGGCAAACTGTGGAGACAACAAAAAGATCACTGATTCCCAGGGGTGAAGGGGCAGGGAGAGATGAATAGTCAGAGCACATAGGATTTTTGAGGCAGTGAAAATATTCTGTATAATATTATAATGATGGATACATGTAGATTTGCATTTGTCCAAATTCATAGAATATACAACATCAAAAGTGAACCCTAAGGTAAACTATGGACTTTGGGTAATTATAATGTGTCAATATAGGTTCATTTGTTGAAAAAGCAAACAAACAAACAGCATTCTGGCTGATAATGAGGGAGGTCATGCATATGTGGGGCTGGGGATATTTGGGAAATCTCTGTACCTTCCTCTTAATTTTGTTGTAAACCTAAAACTGCTCTAAAACAATAGTCTTTACAAAGATAAAATAAAATATGGTCTTAAAAAAATTAAAGGAACATTATTCATGTGAAAAACTGAAACTAAAACAAAACGAACATCTTAAATTTTCTTGAATTAAATGAATACAAAACTGAGCATCTTAAATTTTCTTGAATTAAATGAGTAAAGAGATCTGACCCATACTTCAACTGAGATTTCTCTAGTATTTTTACGGCAGAACCTGACTAAATGCAGTGGCTATCAAATGTCAAGTTGTCAAATTTCCAATACGATCATGTGTCATAGTGGAAAAAATTTAAAAATTTCAAAAGCATAGTCTCTGTCAGTAATATTTTTAAACTGTGATCCATAGACCACACGCATAATTTATAACTGAAAACTCTTTTGAAAATGCTGACTTTTAGTCCAATCCTACTTCTCACCTGCCGGTAGCATGGACAAAGTTATTCTGTAGTAACATACAATGCCCAAATCACAGTCCTATGAAAAAGATTATGTTACTCATCTTACATGTTTAATATGGTCATCATGAGAAGAGAACCTCCATATACCTGGAATAGAGGAAATAAAACATTAGTGAATACCGCACCTAAAGAATCAAAACCTCTAGGTAAGGGGGCCAAAAAATCATGCTTTTCCATTTTTTAGTGAGTTCCAGAAGCACGCGGAAATTTGATAACCACTGCTCTGAGTCTGCTTCTTATGTAAAGACGTTAGAAAAATTAGATTTGAACTGGACACCTTTATTCATTTATGTCAATAATTTAATTCAAGATGTTGGGTTCTAGGGGTGCCTGGGTGGCTCAGCCGGTTAAGTATCCAACTTCAGCTCAGGTCATGATCTCACAGTTTGTGGGTTCAAGCCCTGTGCTGGTCTCTGTGCTGACAGCTCAGAGTCTGAGGCTTGCTTCAGATTCTGTGTTTCCCACTCTCTCTCTGCTCCTCCCCTGCTCACGCTCTCTTTCTCAAGAATAAATAAACATTAAAAAAAAAAAAAAAAAGATGTGTGGTTCTATTTGAGTTTGTTATGTGAATATGATAGTCTCCTAACTCTCAATATCCCTATCAATGTAAGTGGAACAGAAGTAAAAATATACCCTTTCATAGTTCATTAAGTTTAGCATGGCAATAAAGCATGGCACTCATTAATTTTTCATGGTGCTGATAGACTGCCTGAAGAAGATGAAGTAAAAAAGTAAGTGGCTGAGGAAATACATTCTTGCTTATGCAGTTACTGGAAAGGTAAGTTATTTGTACAGTATAGTATATATGGGGTGGTCATCTTAACTATACAGTAAGTTGAGGATCTCATTCCCCCATTTTGAGACTTTGATGTTTATATTTACGGTGTTGTCTCAGGTTGGAATTAATTAGAAAACAAAGTGCTTTGATTTGTTTTGCATATCTCTTAGACCTGAATACTAAAACTAAACAGATCTACCAACCAATTTAGGCTCAATAGTCACTAGGGCGCTTTGATAATTTAGTGCCATCTGTAAGATAATATAATGAGTCTATTAATAAAAAGGTGAAGGAAAAATGTGAAAAATGTCTAATGATGGTCAAAATGAGTGTTACCTAAATCTGCCATTATCTGACATCAATAAGAGAAGAGGTGTATATAGTAGGAAAACAGCTTTCTGTAAATCACCAGAGGGTATTGTGAAACTTTGTGACTTGAGGCATTTCTTTCAGTAAAAGGAATAGCATATCATACTGATTTTTTGATTGAGCTATTTGACAGGCTAGATGACAGGTCACAGCTGAAAAGACAGCTGGCGTTAGGCGTTACCCATCATTCATATGACAAAAATTATTGTGAGCTTAACTTTGCAATGCTCAAGCACATGCTGATCAGGTCCTGCATCGAACAGTGTATCAGAAAATAGAACAGGGTGTTTTCCAGCAGTGCAATAGGGTATGTCCACATAGCAGATGGGATATTTTGAGTTAGGTTGTCAGAATCAAGTTTTCCTCAATGACCTGGCACCAACTGAATAATTCAGATACTATTTAATATGAAAGAGGAGACAATATTGACATACCCAATTTAATTGATTTAATTAGCATGACTATTATCAATTTTTCACCATAGTTCATTACTTTATGTGGGCAGTTATAGCTCAGTGAGCACTAATTTCTGAATCATGAGAATGAAAACATATATATAAAAAGAGAGAGAGAGAGATGTTGGCATGTAACACCATTTTTTACTAAAATTGATAACATTTTTTTTTACATTTTGCTTTAGTTTTGGTATTATACCCATTGATTAATTTATTTTCTTATATTCTTTATTGTAAATGTAAGCCAGAATGTAGAGAATATTTTAGGAAAAAAAATATTTTAAGGGCTGTTTGGCACTTTTACCTGAGATAGAATACAATAAAAGTCTATAATGCAGTTTTCAAGCATAAACAAAGGGAGAACAATGTACAGTTTTGTAACTTGAGTTTTCTGTAGAGAGATAGATGTATTATCATGCATTGTCAAAACTTAGAATTAGAACTTATTTCATGCCAGATACGATGATACAATTTTCATTACATATGGAAAAAACTAATATATAACACTATGGTGAAGGATAAAATGTTCACTTTGTAGTTGAACTTTATTCACATTTTAATCAAGTTTTAATACACAACTCCTTCACTTTAATTACATGTCTTATTCATTATTTAAAAGCACGCACAATCAATATACCTACATTTTACTTAGTAGATGCATACTGTTTACAAGTCTGAAGAGAATATCCACTTAAGTGTGTCGATTAGATGATTAATTGACAAACATATTTAACTATAATAGAGAAATTAATATATTTATAATTAAGAAGAATATGAGAATGCTAATTTCTAATTCTTAGGGATTGCTAGTGCATACTAAAAACCTGAGTATTAGTGTTGATTTATACTTAGAGACTGTAAAATAAATTAATCAAGTCTATTTTTGCACTCTGAATGTGTGATATTTTGAAATAATATTAGAAATTGTTATTTTATTGTAATAATCTTAATTTTTTTTCCTATAGTCTTAATATTTGCAGTTAGCTTGTTTCATTTTCATGTGCTTGGACACAGCGCTCCCTTCTGAAGATAGTAGCAGAGAACAGTTTGGGTGTGTTCTAGATTAATGTCAAAGTTAATTTGGGTTGAAATGTGCATAGACCTCATTAATGAGATCCTAACAAATTTTAGTGTGATGTAATTTCCTCTAGACAAACTGCACACTGGAAAAGAGCTTTAGAAATCCTGAGAGACCCATCCTTCTAATTTACTGAATTTCACTCCTGCTACTGCATGAAACTTTATTATTATTTTTAAACTCTTTTTCACTAACTTGAAGTGTCTTGCTATACACCAAAAAATGAGTAAAACATTTCAATAATAAATGTGACTTAACAACCAATAGTATTTATCTTGTATTACCAATTGTTTACTTAAAGTGTTATTCCTCTTTTGTAGTTGCTGTTTTTATTGTTGTTATTGAATAAAATAAATTCCCTGGTTTTTTTTTCTGTCATCCTCAAACTGCATTAATTGAGTCTCAAAATTATAACACCTCAGTACTGAAGAGGGAATCATTCATTGAAGTTTTTAACATTTTAAAACTTTTTGAAACAAATTAAATTTGGAGAAAGGTAGCAAGGGTAGCACAAAGAACTCCCAAATATTCTTCAAGATTCACTCCTTGTAAATACTTTGCTGCATGTGAGTTATTAACCATCTCTCTCTTTCTCTTTCTCTCATTACCTATACATGTATATATACGTAAGTATAGATACACATATGTATATTTTTCCCATTATTTTCAGAACCTCTTGATAATAACTTGCACACATCGTGATACTATTTGCTTAAATATGTCGATGTATATCTTATGAGAAAAACAGGAAATTTACATTGTTGCCAATACTATCATCCAACCTACAACTTTGCTCAAATTTTGCCAAATTCCTGCCAAATTTTACTGTTTGAATTTTTCTGGTTTA
The DNA here is from genome assembly GCF_018350215.1 of Panthera leo. Classification (NCBI taxonomy): domain Eukaryota; kingdom Metazoa; phylum Chordata; class Mammalia; order Carnivora; family Felidae; genus Panthera; species Panthera leo. Next base: position 152,566,209 of record NC_056682.1, on the reverse strand, counting down.
AGATCACACATTGCATTTACTTTCCTTGTATCTTTTGTCTGCTTTAATCTGGACTGATTCATCAGTAATGTTTTGTTTTTTAAAAATTGGATATTTTGAAGACCATAGGTCCTTTATTTGTTTAGTGTCTTTCAGTTTGGTTATGTCTGATGGTTATTTATCGTTTAGTTTGGAATGTGCATTTTGGACAGTGATACCATATAAGTGTAGCTTTTTTAGTGCAACATATCAAGAAGCAGATGATATCAACTTGTCCCATGTTGGTGATGTAAATTTTGATCATTTGTTTAAGGAGTATTCTCCAGATTATTTTCTGTAAATAACTATTGTTAATTGTGTAATAACTAAGAAATGGGAATGTGGTTATACTTTAAGACAAGGTGAATATCTTATTCATCATCAAAATTTCATCCATTAGTTTTAACATCCATTCTTAGATAATTTGTTGTTAACGATTGTTGCATAATGATGATTATTATTCCTTTTACTTTCATTAAAACATTTACAGTAAGGAAGATATTTTCCTTATCTCCTTTTTAAAAACATTTTTGATATGGAAGCCCCAAGAAATCTTACTTTATTTGATGGATTATAATCCACTATTATCATTATTTATGTTCATGTCCAAATGATTCTTAGTGTAAACACACTCAAGCTAGCTTCCTTGAATTTTTGATGCATTCCCATAATTTCTGAGCACATCTTTACTTTTTGCCATAAAAAGATACTCTAAATTTATATACAGACTCTTTTCTGCCTTATCCCTGGAATCATCACTTTTTCTAAGAAATCATGATTCTATATATTGTAAAATGGTATTTAGATACTAAAATTAGTTCAAATTGTCTAATTTAAAACCTAATTGAAAAACTTCAGTTTTACACACTGCAAAAAGTTTTTGCAACATGCTACTGTATATGTTTTCCAACATACAAAAAAATCACCTAACCTTTAGAAATAAAACATCCAATATCTATTTTTTAAAAGGCGGAAGAGGAATTGATTCCTTTCCAAGAACAATGAAGTTGAGTACATGGTTAAAAAATAATACTTAAGCTGCCAATGCATTGACTAGTAATGACATAATGGAACATGAATTCCAATTTCCCAGGGAAATTCCTAACTATTTAGAGTTAGGAATAATTTAAAAAATATATTAAAATGGGCCTTGTCCAATTCCCAAAAACAGAATTCCAGAAACTTTAGTCTCAGGTAGACCATAGCTGCTTCTTATCTGGGAGTATGCCATTTATATTCAAACTCAAATCTATATCATCTAGCTTAAGTGTCTGAAGTATTCTGTACAGTCATTTGGGTTTTTTTTTAATTTTATTTAAAATTTTTTTTAAATTTACATCCAAATTGGTTAGCATATAGTGAAACAATGATTTCAGGAGTAGGTTCCTTAATGCCCCTTACCCATTTAGCTCATCTCCCCTCCCACAATCCCTCCAGCAACCCTCAGTTTGTTCTCCATACTTATGAGTCTCTTCTGTTTTGTCCCCCTCCCTGTTTTTACATTATTTTTGTTTCCCTTTCCTTATGTTCATCTGTTTTGTCTCTTATCAGTTTATTAGTCCTCATATGAGTGAAATCATATGATTTTTGTCTTTCTCTGACTGACTGATTTCACTTAGCATAATACCCTCGAGTTCCATCCACATAGTTGCAAATGGCAAGATTTCATTCTTTTTGTTTTTAATGAAAGAACAGAGAACAAAAGTAAGAAAGGTTAAAAAAAACAGAATGACAGAAAAGGATGAAGGAAAATGATAGAATATTTGACAAATGTTCAATTCCTGTCAGCAAGATTTCCACCTTTGTTGAGGAGATGCCCAATTTGGAGTAGAGGCTGAGTCACAGTTGACTAGTCTGGTATGTAAGCTTCAAGGAGGAAATCAATCTACAAAATACAATGTCTGGCACAGTCCTTGGTCAGAAAAGAAAGTTGGACCTAATGGAGAATAAGAAATATGTGACCCCTAACACAAAGTACTTGCTAATCACACACAGAATAACAGGCATTTTATATTTGAGATGACTTAAATTTGCTTTTGAAGGTTAACTAAACATTTCTCTGATTAGAAAAAGAAGAGAAAATTCTTGTAGACTAAAGGAGTTTTACAATTAAAAAAGGTGCACGAAGGCATGAAATTATAAGGTACGTTGTGGAAAAGCAAATGTTTCATTGTAGTTTTAGGTGACAAGGTATACTAAAAAGCCAAATTGAATTCAAATTTTACCTCAAGTCAATTGTTCAACTGTTAGCTTTTACTGGGTCTTTGATATTCAAAAACTCTCTTCAATTTTATTTCCCTCAGTACAGAACACAAACTTTTCTAGTCCTGAAAGTATTAAACTTCTGAACTTTTTCTAGCCAGTCAGTACACTCCTGAGCCTATCCATCTCTTGTAACATCTTTCCAAAACAGTCATTAGTAGCCAGCACACATTACTTAAAAGTTCTATTTTCTAACTCTTCTCTTAGAGCTGTCAGGCAAGCCAGCACATTTTTCTGTCTCCAAAATTATTGTAGATGACAGTTTTAACAAATGTTTTGCCACTGTATAACATGGGTCATAAAGTTTCTAGCCTCTGGTAGTTGTTTCCTAGGCACACACTTCCTAAATGTTAAACTAATGCTAAGTATTTTAGGTTTGGGTCAAAACAACATCCTTATTCTGATAGCTATTTCTGTATGAGTCAGGATACTTTTAGTTATGTTGACATAATAGATAAACCCACAGTTCTTTTTTTTTAACGTTTATTTATTATCGAGAGACAGAGAGAGACAGAGCATGAGCATGGGAGGGGCAGAGTGAGGAGGCAGGCTCCAGGCTCTGAACTGTCAGCACAGAGCCCGACGCGAGGCTCCAACTCACAAGCCGTGAGATCATGACCTGAGTCGAAGTTGGATGGTTAACTGACTGAGCCACCCAGATGCCCCAAACCCACAGTTCTTAATGGCTTAGTTCAATACAGTTCAATACTCACACCTGACATTGTCCAAATGACAGTCCGTTGCTCCCCACTCCCACTCCAGACATCCCTTCTGAAATTGATGACATGGAGATTTGAATACCTCTCTATGATCTTGCATTTCTTCACTTCCAGTATTATGGATAAGATAGAGGAGAAATAGGTTATGTGCATCCTTTCAGAGTCTAGATCAAGGATCGGGTGCACCATTTCCTGTCATATTCTGTTGAACAGAACTACTCACATAGAACTGTTCATTCAGCAAGAGTGTGGGAAAATATAGTGGTTAGTTATGCCCAAGAGAAAAGGAAAATCCATTTGGTGAATAGGTGTCGTTGTCTCTGTTACATTAAGTAAAAGAAAATATACTTTAAAATCTGATATTACAAAAGCAGCAAGGGCAGTATTGCAGAGAAGAGATTTAAAATGTGAGAAAATAAAAATTAAGAAATTTGTGCCATAAAAAATATCTGGACAAAGAAGAAATAAATTTGAAACAAAGACTATAAATACCACGCAGCAGAAATATCATTGAAGAATAATTATTATCTTAGAAGAATGAATGGAAAGTGATGGAATCAGAGATACATTTTCAGGTTTCTCACTTAGAAGATAAGATAAATAGTTTGTCATGAAAACATATAAAATATTCTCTGTATTTTAAACAAACTTGGACATGGATTTGCTAAATTTGAATTCTCTGAAAACTGTCTTTATAATGAGCTGACAGTGAGAATATGATTTTGAAATTATGGTGATAAAATTAAACTAAAAAGCATTCAATATGCGAGTCATAAGCATACAAATATCAGTTAAAGCTTGATGAATGGGTGAAATCTACCAATTTTTTAAATTTTTTCACCAAATATATACTTAGCACTGTGTTCCAGATATGGTAATAGATACAAGAGATTCAAAAGTACCAGAAAAAGAACCTCCAGCATGGAGAATCTCATTGCAACAATAACAATTGTTACACAATAACAATTGCTTAAAATTAAAATACAGTATGATAAATATACCTAGAAAGCCATTATTATTGAATTAACACTGAATGATTATACACAAAACTATTATTAAAATTGGTTTTTACTGAGGAATGAAATTATACTTGGGTTTGATTTTTTTTGTTAGTGTCTTCTAAATTAACAACAATGAACAAAATAAAGCCATTTAATAAAGTCTAATGGAATTATTTCATTTTCTAGTGCTTTGGAGTAACTCTATTTTTTTTTTGTTTTTGACTTTTTTTCATGCAAAATTAAGGAGATTTTTTTTCAAAGACAATACGAGGATTAAAGGATTAACAGATATAAAACAAGGACACTGGGAAATTCCAGGATTTATGAGTAAGGAAAAGAGATAAAGAAGGTAGAAACTGCAAAAATGATCAACAACTCACAGCCGTTGATCGACTTTTGAAAGAACTACACTCTAGTGCAACTTAGACTAAATAATGTTTTTAGGATTAAACTGAAAATACAAAGAGGTGCAGTCCATGTAGATTACCCAATTTGCTGAGAATGAAAAGAATGGAAGCAAAAAGGAATAAGAAGTTGAAGGAAGGATATGAATAAATTAAAAGTACATGTAATTATTTTTTTTCCAATTAATACTTGAAACAGGTAATGGTATAGGTGATGCATTGCTTCTTATAACTTTTGTGATATAATATTCTGTTATTAAAATTACATACATTTTGTGAAAGTGTTAGTCATTGTGAAATAATACATTTTCATTAAGGCAGTTCTAAATTTTTATTCTTCTTGTTGATATAGCTGCTACCTTTTCATATTATAAAGTAAGTTTGTACATTCCTTTGTTAATTCTATTTCAGCTTCTGTTAAAATAAGGCATTCATTACAGACCTTCTTGTTAGACAATTGTAGATAATGTTCAGTGTTTTTTTTTTAAAGAAGAAATCCAAACGAACTGAACACATCTGGTAAAATAAAATTGGTAATTGAGAAATCTATTCAAGTTAAATTTTTACTGGTTTTAATTTAATACCCTAAGTATTAATTTCATTATTAAAGCCTTAAAAATGTCCAAGTTTAAAGACAAGACAAATAATTTATAAATTTTAAGGATATGCAAACACTTTTGGCCATCTATCAGAGAAAATATAAATTTCTAATCTGTAGTTTTCCTTGTTTTGGTCTCTCTAATGGAAAACTATGATGTATGTCACTGACACTCTGAAACTTATCAGAGTAAAATAGGCAAGACACCTTCCCTATCAAATTAATGGTGTGCACTACACTGACATTGAGACAAGGTGTCTCTCAACAGTTTCCTTATGTTTTCTTTCCACATCCGGGAGTTGATTTAGCAGATAAAAACCTGTCACAAAGTGTTAGTAAAAGAGCAATACACAAGAAACTCTGAAGAGGAGAAAATTCTTAGATCATAGTGTTAGTATTCCATAAAAAATGTTTCCTTTTATTACTGAGAAGGAAATAAATGCTTGAAAATCATTGAGGACAGACTACAAGACTGTAAGCACAGACTGCAAGAGTCTTTCTTGTAGGTAGTAAGAAAGTGAATTGCGGCCGTGTCAGCCTGGTTCGGTTGGTAGAGCATGTGACTCTTGATCTTGAGGTCATTAGTTCAAGCCACGTTGGGTGTAGAGCTTACTTAAAAAAAAATAAGAAGAAAGTGAGTCTGGATTTGTCTTTGGAATGCATTTTTCTGACAAAGAAGAACAAAATTTTTGTTAAATAATTTATTATACCAAGTGGAATTTTATATCAATCATATCCACATTATATCATTTATTTTTTATTTTTAATTATAATTTCTATCATAAACCACCCAGAATTATAGTTATTTTTCAGGAATGTTTATAAGAGTATCTAATTTACTGTTTAAAATCATTAGGTTAAATTTTTCCATACTTTAATCCATTGAAACAAATTAAGTTTTATATAAAATATAATCAATTAGGAAATTTAACTATAAGACTGTGAAATATCTCAGAATTGAGATATTCACCTTTAAAAAAAAATACTAGCTTTGGTTATATTCTGTATGTTCATAGGTACATCTTATATGCATTCTTCCTACTTTATAGAAATCTTTTCTTCCTATGATAGTTAATTTCAGCCCATTTTAATTTTATCATAAGTAATAAATTGAGGTTTTTATTTGATATATAAGAAAACTACCTATTTTATGACTTAATATAATAAATACAACTTGTTATGAAATACTGTAAAGTAGTTTACATATTATATTTGTGCTTTAAGTTATCAGATTATATTGACAGTATGATTAGTGTATGATTTATAAGTTAATTTACATACATTCTTAATGCCAGGCATTAATCCATTCCAGGAAATAAACTAACACTTAATCCTCTGGTCTCTACAAGGGCTATTGCATTTCCCATTATAAAATCTTATAATTTGCTTATTTATATACATAACTTAACTACCAAATATTTTCATATTTTGAACTGGAAAGGTACATTTTTATACAAGAGGCAAAAGAGATTTTTATTCTTTACCAGATATCATAAAGGAAATGTTGTCAGAATGAAGAAGCTACAGTTATTGGAGTTGATACAACAAAAATACTGTAAACAGCCAACTGGATTCCCAATTAGTGTAAAAATTAGTGTCCCTCAAGAAATAGAAGTTGAAAAAAATATTTTAAAAAATTAACCAAGCAAAATGATCTACTTTACCCAATTGCAAACCCTCCCTCAAGAATTTATAAGCAATGTACTCAGGTTTCTCATTTATCACTAGTATCATTTACAGTAGTTATACAAAGAGTTAAACATGGGGAAACACATTTTTGTCTTTACCTTTAAACATGGACTACCCCATATCCTTTCATATTCACGCTGATCTATTTTTGGTAACCTTGCAGCAAGAGTCCTGATTATTCTATGTGGAGAATGACTTACAAAAAATTATGCTATTTAAAAATAATTTCTCTAAACCTAATGCCTGATTTTAGCTTCTCTAGTCTTGTAGAGACATTGGAATCAGTAAAGCAAATGATATATTTTGGCTAACAAAAGTGAAACATCCAAGCCTATCAGGACAACGAAGGCTGTATCCCACATCGAATCAATGTATATCTGTGTGTAATTCTCACTGAATAGATGTTAACATTTGTCACATGGAAAATCATTGCTTACATGCACATGGGAAGTATTATAGCATCAGGCAATCAGTTAGATGCCCAAGTTCACACGCTTGTTCTGTCATTACTAACTGTATCACCTTGATAATTTTTTTACCCTCTTTGTGCTTGCTACTCAATTTTTACAATAGAGATTACAACAATGCCCAATTCATTGAATTCTTGTAAAGATTAAGTGAAACAATACAAGCAGATTGTTAAACTATTCCAAAGTTGAAAATAAGCATGCAGCAAATACTATTATATAACGTAAACTGTTTATCATTATAATTACAAAGTAGAATTTGTATTTATAGTGAGATCTTCATTTACTTACACACTACTGCTTTATAAATCACTAAATTGCCTTAATTCTCTTTATGGAGAGAGCCCAAATGTCCACTGACTGATGAATGGATAAAAATGTGGTACACATATACAGTGGAGTATTACTTGGCCACCAAAAAAGAATGAAATATTGCCATTTGTAATAACATGGATGGAGCTAGAATGTATGATGCTAAGTGAAATAATTCAATCAGTGAAAGACAAATACCATATGATTTTACTCACATGTGGAATTTAAAATACAAAACAGATGAACTTATGGAAAGTTGGGGGGTGGAGAAAAGAGAGGGAAACAAACCGCAAGAGACTTTTAATGATAAAGAACAGACTGGGGGTTGATGTAGGGAGGTGGGTGGGAGATGGGCTAGATGGGTGATGGGCATTAAAAAGGGCACTTGTGATGAGCACTGGGTGTTATATGTAAGTGACAAATCACTGAATTATACTCCTAAAACCAATATTGCCCTGTATGTTAACTAAAATTTAAATTAAAAAAACAGAAGAAAATGAAAGAAAGAAAGAAAGAAAGAAAGAAAGAAAGAAAGAAAGAAAACAATTTGTAGGAGGATCCTTGGAAAGATTAGAATCGTTTGGTTTTGTTTTGTTTTTGATTGTCCCAAAAAGGACAAAGTGTCAAGAAGGAAAGTGTTTCTGGGGAGTGAGGAAAAATTCATCTAGATCCAATGAACCAAGGAATCCAAATGAATCTGCAGCAGACCTTTGGAGTTACCATATAGTGAATTCATGAGATAATGAAGAGAATGGTGTAGACCTTGGAATCAGATTAGCTACAATAGTATGGCAATTTTCACTTTGTACATGGATCGTTTGCAGAATTTTCACATCTTCCTTGTTTGAACCTTTTTCTCACTATCTGATTTAGTCAATATCTTAGCTTACTTTATCTGATGATGTAATTTTTGGTTTTGTTTGAATTATGAGATTGTTTTAGCTATGCTAAAAAGAAACAACAAATAGATTTTATACCCTTTTACTTTAAATTTTTTTTGTATTATTTGTGGCATTATTGATATATAATTCACCCTCTTAAAGTACAATTCAGTGTTTTTAGTATATTCACAGACTTGTGTAAACATCACTGTTATCTAATTTTAGAAGATTTCTATCATCACAAAAAGAAACTTCACGGCCATTAACAGTCACTGCCCATTTTCCTCTCCCTTAGTCCATGGAAACCACTAGTCTACTTTCTGTCTTTATGGGTTGGCATATGCTGGACTCGTCAGATAAGTGGATTCATAAAATATGTGGTCCTTTGTGACTGGCTTCTTTCGCTCAACATAAAGGTTGCAAACCTCATCCATATTATGACATTCATCAGTACCTCATTCTTTTTTATTGCTCAAGAATATTCTATTGTATGAATTTTTTTTGTTTATCCATTCATCATTTCATTGTCATTTGTTTTGTTTCATTTTTGCTACTATGAATAATGCTTCTCTGAATATTCATGTACAAGTGTGGACATATGTTTTCATTTCTCTTTGAAATATACCTAAGAGTGGACTTGCTGAGTCACATGTTAATCATGTTTAATGTTGTGAGGAAAAATAGTTTTCCATACTGGCTACAGCATTTAACTTTGCCAACAGCAATTCACAAGGGTTACAACATCTCAACATCCTTGCCAACATTTGTTATTATATGTCTTCTTGGTTATAACCTTCCAAGTGTGTATGAAATGGTGGTTTTGATTTGCATTCCTCTAATGAGGAATGAAGCTGAACATCTTTTCATGTATATCTTTGTATATCTTCTTTGGAGAAAATGTCTGTTTAAAAACATTGCTCATTTTAAATTGGGTTATCTGTGTTTTAATTGTTCATTTGTAGTATATTTTTCAATAACAATTTTAATTGGTGATAGGAGAAGCAAGTTGAGTAGTAACAATGGAAGTGAAGTAAGAAATCACCTGTGAGGGAAAAGTAAAATAATATACATACTTGGTAAATAAATGTGGATATGAATTAAGTTATTCAACAACATGTACAAAGTATCTTCTATTTCCAAGACATTGATGTGGGCACTGAGCTGACAGTGGCAATTTGCCTCACAGGGTTTACATGGTAGACAAATAAGGAAATAAATGTATGGTATCTCATCTGTCGCAGATAAGTGCCTAGAAACAAACAAACAAAAAATGTGTCATGAGAAGGGATATCTGAGTGAGCAGAGAAAACCTTTTGGATGAGATGGCACAGGTCTAAGTCCTGAAGATATCAGCCTTATAAGGAGCCAGTAGAGATGATTTTAGACAGGCAACGGCAAGAAAAGGCATCAGGACAACAAAATGATTACAAGTTTGGGAAGAAAAATAAGAAGGCCAGTGTGGCTGGAGTTTAGTGAGAAATAGAGAAAGGGAGGAAAAAAAAAGGCAGTGGAAAATCACATAGTACCTTGTGTGCTATGGTTAGGAATTTAGATTTTCTTCTAACTGGCATGAGAAACTATTAAAAGATTTTAAACAGGGGGATAAAAGATATAATTCTCTTTGTGAAAAAAAATCACCTATTTGGCAAATGTTTAGGGGAAGACAAAAGTAGAAACATAGAGATCATGTAGGAGATTATACAATAATCAAAAGAAAAGATGCTGCCTTGAACTCTGGTGGTGATCACGGTGATGTAACAGTGTGGGCAGATCTGGAAGCTATTTTGGAAATAGAGCTAACGGCGTTGTTGCACCTGACAGGGAGATGATGTGGCTGGTGAAGAAAATAAAAGAATTCTATATAAAAATATATCTTGTGTCTGTATGAAAGACTACTGGTGTCATTTACGTAATCAAGGAAAGAAAGATAATTAGTGTTGATTATTAGTAAGAAAAGTGATTTTCTTTTATGAAACAATTTTTCTTTCTTTTTTTTTTTTAATGAAACAATCTTTCAATAAAAAGCCCAGTAGTAATTCCAATTGGAAGCCTACTGATATATAGTTTAAAAAACTATTCTAGGCTGGAATCTTCCAGAAATTTTGAGTTTATAGTTCTTTTATGCCTCCAACTAACTATAATTATCCCAAGAAAGTAAAGATGATTTTACCTCACAGCATGTGATAATCAGCAAGACCAGTGTAAATGCTTGCATAAATAATAATTAAGATTTAGGCAGCAGCCAAGTTGATGTGTAGACTCTATTTCTGTAATTTCCAGATGTTTAAGTATGTTAGACTGGTTTTCTATCAAGAGCACTATTGGAGAAATAGCATGGTGAAAGATTAAGGACAAAGATGTACTGATGTCCCTAAATCCTTCTTTTCTTCCGCAATCTTAAACCCTTATCCTCAATTTCCATCTATGACAACAGCTAATATAATAAATATTAGCAACCAGGTTCCGATTTTCCCAGATGTCCTGGAGCAGCTAACATCAGGAGTACTTACATTTACTTTATTTCCATCATTCTCCTTACTTGCTAGTGACTAGAAGAGAAATTTTATCATGTCAAAGTGTCAGAAATATTCAACAATGATTGCTGCAATCACTGGAAAAAGAACTCTGGAACCTTGATTACGTTATCATCATGCCAGCCACTGAACTCTTTTACTTGGATATATTCCTGGTGACAAATACTTAAAACATCATTTAATGATAGGAAGAAGGCAGTGCAACATTTGTACTGAGTCTGCTAAAGCTGCCATAAATTGGAGCACGCATTCGCTGATGTGTCGAAAGTGTGCCCATTTTAAATAAGTATGCTTTTATTAAAATTATTTAGCTTTCTCAGGATTATTATTTTCCTGCCACCTACGAGAAGTAGAGCACATCCACATAGTTCGAAAGGGAGGGAGTTGATTAAATACAAGGCTTACACCTAATCCTAAAAGAGGTGAGTCATAAAGAAAGTAGAGAATATTCAGAATAATAGGATCAAAATATGTATGAAGTTCAGTTCAAAGTATTCTGCCATGGTAGTCTCATCCTATCTTACTCATGTGGATTGATTAAATGACTGAAATTACCTAAATTGCTGTTATACAATTTGCTTAATATTTCATGGTAGTTCTTTATTCTTCTTCAGATACTTTTATCCATTATGAATACTACACACAGCCCAGGTGTTATTTCTGGGTTGACCTGAGTTGAACTGAGTGGCTATCAGACCACATGTTCAGATACAGATATTCAAGTATTTGAAAATGAGAAAATGAGTATTTGAAGATGAGAAAATAGAAAAACAGAGAGAGTAGTTAGTTCTCTTTTCCTTTATAACTGATTTTATGTACAGTCTATTTTACTCATTTGTTCTGCAGAAGTATAGTGTATTTGGCAGTACGTTTTTTATCATAAGCCATGGAAGCTAAACACTAAACACCTTAAGCCAAATAATATATGATCTGTGTGGTTTAGACTAGTCTGTGTGGTTGGGACTTACTGGTTTACATAAGTAAATTGTAAGAAAGGCAATCAATCATGCCTGGTATTCAAAAACTTGAATACCACCAGGATTCTATCTCTTGATCTTGTTTCTTTCTATATATTGGCTCTATTCTCTTCTATTGCAGTTTAATCCATACTGATAGGGAAATATGCAGTGGAAATGTAGCAATGGTGAGAGGGGTACACATGGCTGGTGGAAACTTAACTATTACAATCCCACTTGGACAAATCTGGGTGGCAAATGAATTGAATATCGAGATTAGCTTTGCTTGGATAGGTAACTACAAATACTCCATCATAGGATGAAGACAAAATGAGTCACTTGGAAGATCTCAGCCCCCATCTGACAAGCATAATAAAATAATATGGTAAACAGAGTTTCTTCAAAGAAGAGAAACTGGAGTTTCTGGAACACAAGTTGTTGTTACTGTTACTAGAGCACAGGTTTTTGAGCAATTAGAAAAGTAAATGTGCAGTTCACAAACGGCTGGCTACTGGCAATAGTGAAGAAAATATTAATAAACTCATAGATGAGTGCTTCAGGAGCATGGAATACACAACAAGAAATAGAAAAAGGAAAGAAAGTGAGAGAGAGAGAAAAGGAAGGAAGGAAGGAAGGAAGGAACGGAGGAAAATGGCACAAATTAGAACCCTTCCTCACAAGTATTAGTCATTTATGTTAATAGATAGTAAATATCGTCAACATTTCATATACTTATTAAAATGAGAGGTGACTTGGGGTGCCTGGGTGGCTCAGTCGGTTAAGTGGCCGACTTCGGCCCAGGTCGTAATCTCGCGGTCCGTGAGTTCAAGCCCCGCGTCGGGCTCTGTGCTGACAGCTCAGAGCCTGGAGCCTGTTTCAGATTCTGTGTCTCCCTCTCTCTGACCCTCCCCTGTTCATGCTTTGTCTCTCTCTGTCTCAAAAATAAATAAACGTTAAAAAAAATTAAAAAAATAAATAAATAAATAAAAATAAAAAAAAATGAGAGGTGACTTAATTTGCTTGGAAACATATTTTGCCTCTGGTGTGTTTGAGATACCTAAAGAAATTATGCAAAAGCCAAATATTTTTCATACCCTCACTTCATTTGGAAGTTTCTAAACCTGGTTGACTATACTAATTAACTACACTCACCATAGCTTTTTTTGGAAAGTAGAAGATAACTGTAGTTCACTTTTACAGATGGGTGACCCAGAGGCAGAAAGCTTAAGTGACTTTGTAAAAAAACATATATAGTCATTCATGTGTAGAAGCAAGCATTGACAGTAAGGATGGCCACTCAGCCTGTTTGTTTAACCACCCAGCTAACTGCTACTCCTTAAGTAGAAAAGCTAGTGATCCATACCCTCTCTTTTGTGCTATTTATTACCCAGAATCAGATTTGGACCTAAGAACAATTGCCTTCTGAATTAATTTTTAAAAGCCCATATTTGAGATTTTTTTAATCGAAATCTGAATCAAATATAAACACAAACAAACAAACAACAACAACAAAACCACTGTATGGTATTTGGGATAAACCTATGTTATTAAGAGAAATAAAGTTCAGGTAATAAATGAAAGACAATTTGCACTTGGAAAACGTATGAACGTCCTGAAATTGATTTCACACACAAAGTAAAACATGTTTCTCAGAAACCTCCTTGGAAGAAAAATGTTAGGTACATAAAAAGTGCATTAGAGGTATTTATACAAAAGTAAACTTTAAATGAACTCTCTATAAAACTACAACTACTGGAGAGGACTTGTAAATCTGACGGACATTAAACACCTGCAACAGATGTATGTGTCAATACTGCAGTGGTAGGAATTGGTTTACAGACCTTGAAACTGTAGGATCTAGTAGAATGGCCACTGAGGGAACTGGAAAGTCTAGAGGAAGCAGTAACAGACGGTTGCATTGAAAATATATGCAACATAGGGGTGCCTGGGTGGCTCAGTCGGTTAAGCGGCCGACTTCCGCTCAGGTCATGATCTCTCAGTCTGTGAGTTTGAGCCCTGCGTCGGGCTCTGTGCTGCCAGCTCAGAGCCTGGAGCCTGTTTCAGATTCTGTGTCTCCCTCTCTCTCTGCCCCTCCCCTGTTCATGCTCTCTCTCTGTCTCAAAAATAAATAAACTTTAAAAAAAAAGAAAAAAAAAAGAAAATATATGCAACATTTTTAAATCTTTGATTCAGAATTAATTCCTTACTCCAAAATTTAAATAAATTATCTTCATTTAAAAAGAAAGGAAAGAAGTTTACTTGACACTCCATTATTATTTCCTATTTCCTGATCATGAAGAATATTTTTGTTCATTTGCAACAGAGGTATTGCTAACAATTCATAAAATTTATGTTTATGAAAATGCCCCTAAACATACAGTGGTTATGTATGCGAAATATGGCTTCACACTTTAATGTCTTTGACTATATATATCATGGTAACAATTATATATGAAAGTACAATTAGAGAGCTAAAATACAATTTTACTTCAATTTTACTTAAGCATTATTTTTATATCATTGAGCTGCGAAAGTATTGATTTTGAAATTACAACAAAAACTCCTGTGTTCAAATTTACAATCTGCTGATGGCTGGCTATGCCATCTTGAGCAACTTAGTGAACTTCTCTGAGCCAAAGTTTTCTCATATGTAATATAAAAAAAAATGTTGAGGGGCGCCTGGGTGGCTCAGTCTGTAAAGCGGCCGACTTCGGCTCAGGTCATGATCTCGCGGTCCGTGAGTTCGAGCCCCGCGTCGGGCTCTGTGCTGACAGCTCAGACCCGGAGCCTGCTTCTGATTCTGTGTCTCCCTCTCTCTCTGACCCTCCCCCATTCATGCTCTGTCTCTCTCTGTCTCAAAAATAAATAAACATTTAAAAAAAAATTTAAAAAATGTTGTAAGGGATCTTCATAAAAATTAAGTAAATATATGTAAATAGTTACCATAATGCATTGCATATAGTAAGTATTTATCGCTGTAAGTATTAGTCATAACAATTGCTTTTAATTGGATTTTCTCAGACCTGGAAAAAATATACAGTCCTACCTCAATAAACCCCTAAAATATTATGTAGTTACTCAGATGGTCTGTTATAAAATAGAAATTGAATAATATCTAATGTCTCCTTTTTATTGACAATATAGACTCATGGATATCTTTTTCTCATCTCAATCTTGCAAGAACTAAAAATATGGAAGTCCAGAAGATATATTTTCTCACCCTTCATCTAGGACAGACTTGTTTTGGTTTGAACTTCAATTGCCTGCTTTTGAATTCTGTAATTGGCACTTCCCTGATGAAACTGCTTCTATTTAATGTTTTTCAATGTGTCTGCATATCGTCTTTATAATAAAGATAATAATAGTGTCCACTAAGAGATTAGAACAGTTCCTGGCATTTGGAAAGTTCCTAAAATAGTTTAGGCATATGTACAACATGGGATGATAATGCTAGTAACATTCCATGATTCTTGTTAGAATGTGGTAGCTGTTGTTTTCCTAAATGCTTAATTAAAAAAAAACATAAATCTTAGAGTGGTGTAACCCTAAGGAAAATGCATTAATTCTGGAGGAAAAAAAAATCTGGGTTTAGTTCTGAGCCTTGCTGTTTACCAGCTCTATGGTTTTAAAAATATTTAATTATTTTGTGACACAAATATCCAGAGGGATGATGATATTCATCATACCTGGCTTATATGTTTCTTGCATAGAATAAGTGAAATAATAACTGGACTGCACTAATATAGTATGATCCAGTATAAATATGAGCCAGTAATTCCACTACTGGGTATTTCCCCAAAGAATATGAAAACACTAATTCAAAAAGATATATGCCCCCTATGACAATATTATTTACAATAGCCAAACTATGGAAGCAACCCAAGTGTCCATCAAATAGATGAATGGATAAAGAAGATATGAGATACACACACACACCAACACACACACACACTGGGATATTAACTCAACCATAAGAATGCATAAAATCTTGCTATTTGCAATAACATGGATGGATCTAGAAAGTATAATGCTAAGCAAAGTAAGGCAATCAGAGAAAGACAAATACCACATGATTTCTTTCATATGTAGATTTAGGAAACAACAAGTGAACAAAATAAAAGAAACAAAACCCAAAAACAGAATGGTAACCAAAGGGAACAAATAGAGGGTTACCAGAGAGGAGGTGGGTGGGAGATGGGTGAAATAAGTGAAGGGGAGTAACAGGATAAGTAAGCAACTTATCCTGTTGAGCGTTGAGTAGTGTATAGAATTGCTGAATTATACTATATTGTACACCTGAAACTAATACAACACTGTATGTTAACGACACTGAAACTTAAAATATTTTTTTAAAAAGAGAGTATCTTGGCTTCCCGTTGCTTCTTGAATCAAAATTAAACATTAGCCTCTGTATTTAAAGGTTCACCATAATCTTTCAGTGTGACAGTCCACACTAATAGCTCTTCTGGTGGGCCTTTTCTTCTGTATGTTACTGTCTACTACAGGTAGACCATATCATCTTGCCACCTGTTAACTGCAATCCACTTGTTGCTACTTTAAACTCCGTAGTATATATTCAAGGCCAACTTCACATTCTAGCTTATTAAAAAGTCCATGGGGAATATATGATCCTTAAGGAATTTGCTCCCTTTCTAACTTACTCCTCTTCCCACATATTCTATATATTTGCCATCATTTTTTATGACTGCCTTTTATAAGTAAGTCATTCAAAAAAATACTTTTTCAAATTTTAATTAACTTTGTTGACTAATTTATGTGAGTATAACCTTTTTCCAAGGAGATTTTAAGCCTTGGAGGATGAAGACATGGATTTTTAATCATGGTGAAGTTCACATAACTGAGGAGAAAGCTAGATGCAGAGTTATTACATTAGTGAGAGTAATGGGTTGGGCTCCACCACAACTGCAATATCTCACCCAGAAGTTTCTTCAAAGAAACATTCTCTAATATTCTGTTTAGGTAAGGAGAAGTCATATTAAAATCCAACACTCTACCTACTAGTTGTAGCATTTTTAGTTATAAGAATTCTGGAAGGTTTTTTCTCAGAAAATGATGTTAACTTTTGTCAAATGCTTTTTCTGTATCTATTGATTTGATCAAATAATTTTTACCCTATTGATAAAGGGTAGAAGTAGAAAAATGTTCACCTTTAGCCCAGAAGGCTGACCTATAGCTTGCTTGGTTTCAATGAGGATCAACCACATGCTGGTTGCTGCCTCCTTAAAGGGTTTCATGACTAGTTGTACATCTCACTGAAAGTTAATATTGAGCTGAATGATAAGCACAAGAGAAATCTTGTGAAAGTAGTTTTACAAATAAAAATTCAAAGAAGACTTACGATCTAATTAATAATCCCTTCATGTCCGGTACTCCTTGTGCACTAAGCATTAACTACTGATTTCACACAGCAAATGTGCAGTTCTTTCTGCCCATGGGACCTGTCTCTATGCTATAAAAAAAGCAACTTTTGCACCAAAAATGTCTCAAGAAGTGTTTCCTGACCGTTACCTTCTGCACCCACATCACTATGATAGGATTTTTAATGGATTTTTAAACTTTGTGTGGTATATCACACTTATTGATCTGCGTATATTAAACCAACCATCTTTGCATCCCAGGGATAAATCCTACTTGATCATTGAGGGTGATTCCTCCATTGTACTGTTGAATTCAGTTTTCTAAAATTTTGTTGAGAATTTTTGCATGTACAAATGCCTGAGTGGCTCAATCGGTTAAGTGTCCAACTTCAGCTCAGGTCATGATCTCACAGTTTGTGAGTTCAAGTCCCCATTGGACTCTCTGTTCTCAATGCAGAGTCTGCTTTGGATCCTCTGTCCCCTGCCCTTTCTGCCCCTCCCCAGCTCATTCTCTCTCTCTCAAAATAAACTTTAAAAAAAATTATTTTTTTTTGCATGTGTAGTCATCAGGGATATTGACCTGTAGTTTTCTTGTAGTCTCCCTATCTGGCTTTGGTATCAGGGTAACGTTGGACTTGTAAAATGAGTTTGGGAGTGTTCTCTTCTCTTCAATTTTTTTGAGAAAGATATTTTTCCCCAGTAGCCACTAATACATGGGAATGAAGCTTATTGTCAGGAGTTTCTTACACAGAGTCAAAGGTTTCTATAAATTCTAATACATTAATCCAAATAGTATTAAATGCTATCTTTATCTTTAATAAAATACAAATTAATGAGGAATTAATAATGCATTTATTTTTAAATAATATTTAAATGTATTGTTGGATTTAGTTTGCTAATATTTGGTTGAGAATTTTTGTATTTGTGTTCATCAGAAATATTGGCCTGAAGTTGACTTCTTGGAATGAATAATTTAAACTGTCCCATTAGCTAGTCAAACAATATAAATGAGATACAATTCACAAGACCTATAGTTTGAAATAAGATTTAATATGTGAAACTAAGTTTTCACTCAGAAAATATTTTGTTTCATTTTTTCACTCTTTTTGATTACAAGCTATGCTTCCAAATGTTTTTAAAGCTATAGACATAGAGCAATATGGCATACCCATGCCCACATTGAATAGGGACAAAGACATTCCAAATATATATGATAGTCTTTTAAAAAATAAAACTATAATTTGTGACACAAAGACTACATAACATTACTTCATTCACTCATCATGTATTTATTGGGCTATTATAATTTGCCATGTACCCTCTGAAAGCAGATGATTAAAACAGAGAAAGAAGGGATATATGGGAAAGTTTCATTTATTCAGTCAATTCACTTACTCCTTCATTCATTAAAAAAATTACATGACTATTACTATCATAACATGCTAGGCCCTGGGGGGGTGGATGTAGACAAAGTCACTTCAGTCTTAAAACTTATATTCTAGAAGCAAGGGAAGGGGCAGACAACAAATACAATAAGTAAAATATATTTTAGATGGCAATAATTTTCACAGAGTTAAATACATAGATAAAGGAAAATAGAAATGGGGAAGGTGGCACTTGTCAACATATAAAAGTGGCAAAGGAAGACCTTACTGAGAAATGTACATATAAGAAATATCAAAGGTGAGCAAGCAAGTCACATAGATATAGAATCATAATATTCCAGAGAGAAGAGAAAGTACAAACATCCTGAGAAAGAGATACAGCTGTGCGTTCAGAGAAGCTTAAGGTGGCTTGTACAGAGTAAGGCAGGAGGAAAGTAATAGAAGATGTCAAAGGAGTAAATAGATAACCAACATATGTACTGGCCTTCTGCCTGTATCCCAAGTGAGATGAAAAACTATCAGAGACTTGACAGCGGAGCAATGAAATGAACTAACTTTCTACTTAACAAGGTTACTTAGACTTTGGCCTTTAGAACATATTGAAGAGAAGCATGGGGCGAAAACAGAGAGACTGTTAGTGGGCTTTTAAAATGTAGGCTACAAAAGCGTGCTCAGATCAGCATGAAACGTGTTGAAAAAATATGTGGTCAGATTTGGAATATACTTTCAATGTGAAACTGCCCAGATTTGTTGATAAATTAGTTGTGAAATATGAAAGAGATGATGAAAAACGACTGAGATTTTTGGCCAAGCAACTAAAAAGACAAGAATCACCATAACTGCAATGAATATGGCTGTGGGATGAGGTTCTGGAGGCTGGAATGGGTGTGTGGAGAGAGATTCAGATTCAATTTTATACACGTTTGTTTTGAGATATCTATTAGACATTCAAGACAGATGCTGAGGAAGCAGTTTGAAATAGCAATCCATTGTTCAGTTGAGAAATCTAAAAGAGTTATACATTTGGGAATCATCATCACGTGGTCTACCTAATGTCATGGAACTACTGAGATCACATAGGAGAGGATCAATAAAAGAAAAAGACAAAAAAAAAAAAAAAAAAGAAGTCTAAGAACAGAGTACTGTATTACCCAACATCAATAGGCTCTGTTCATGAAGACAAGCCTGCAAAGGAAACTCAAAAATAAATGAGCAGTGAGGTAGGAGGAAAACAGGAGAATGTGGCCCTGGAAAAGAAGGCAGTGCTTCAAAGATAAGATAGCAAAGTGTTACAAATGCTTTCTCAAGTAAGAAGACTCAGATTTGATTATTGGATTTAGCAAATGCATGTTATCAGTGATTCTGACAAAGCTATTTTGTAGAGGTGGTTTGGGCAAAAGCCTGACTGGAAAGGTTTGAAGGGGTAAGAAAGAAAGCAATTTAAAAAGTCAACATAAACAAAATATTCAAAGAGTACTACCCCAAAGCAAGAATTCTTATTCTTTTAAAAAAAAATTTTTTTTTAACATTTTATTCATTTTTGAGACAGAGAGAGATAGAGCATGAACGGGGGAAGGTCAGAGAAAGAGGGAGACAGAGAATCCAAAGCAGTCTCCAGTCTTGGAGCTGTCAGCACAGAGCCCGACGCGGGGCTGGAACTCACGGACCCTGAGATCACGACCTGAGCCGAAGTTGGACGCTCAACCGACAGAGCCACCCGGGCGCCCCAAGAATTCTTATTCTTTAAGTAGTAATATATAGGAAGAAGCTAGCGTTCTCATTTCAAAGTGATGATTAGTATAAAAGATATTCTGTGATGTTACGATAATCCAACATGTTAAAAAAAAGTATTTGATTAGAGCTAATATGGTGTGGTGGATTGGCAACATGCATAATTGGAGGACATTATGCTTCAGCCAGTTCAGATAAAGATCAAATATATATTTTTATTTTTTTATCCATGTAGATTGACCTCCTGAACTTTATCCATAGTCCTCTAACATGAACTCTAGATTAAGAATCTTTGCTATAAAGGGAGATTGAATGGTATCTGGAGGGTGAACCCTCTCGGCAAGATGTGTTTTTCTTTTTCTGAAGAGAAGATCAGCAGCAGAGTGGGTAAGATCACATTTAGAGGAAAATCAAATTTAGAAAAAAAAAATCTCTGATTTAGGAGAAGAAGGGGAGAACTGTTGGAACTTTATCCTTGAATAGGAAAGTGGACTTAGGTGATCAAGAAGAAAGGTCAGTTTAGTGGAGCACAGACAGTACTAATAGAAAAAATTGGGGCAAGTGCAGTTTACACAAGTTCTCTTCAGATGTAGTCAATTTTCTCTGTGAAGCAGGAAGCAAGGCAGATGGTGAACAATGGAGACTAGGGAGGAAGTGTTGGGGATTTGAAGATGGAGGACAGTAAGGAACATTTCAAAACAATGAAAGAGTTAAAGGACTAAAGGAATATCATGGGTCAGTATTAATGAATTGAAGTTGAGAAAAATCTTCAGGTTTCCATATTTTTCTTCAGCTAACTTAGGTTGCACGGAACTCAGTGTGGCGTAGTTGAAGAAATGGATTTCACCAGTGTCATTTATTGGCAACCATCATTCAGTAATTTAGCCACGAAATACGCATTAAATATTTACCACCTGTTGGTAAGTCTTCTAAAAACTGGGCACACTATTATATACAAGATGATAAAGCCTTTGCTCTTACAGAGCTTATAAACTGGAGAAGAAAAATACAAAGAGACAACTTAGAAGTGTGATGATAGAGATGCTGGCAAAACAGGTCTTTACCTACTTAAGTAATGTAAATCTCACCTCGGGTTAGGGAAGACATCCCTGAGGAGATTACGCCTTTTCTAAAACCAAAAGATTGTGTAGTCATGTTTTATAAAAGATAAGATTAGGTTATATCAAATAAGTAAAGGAAAAATAAATTTTGTTATTTATTTATTTATTTATTTATTTATTTATTTATTTATTTTTAGAGAGAGAGAAAGAGAGCATGAGCACAGGAGAGGGGCAGAGGGAGAGAGAGAGAATCTTAAGAGCTTCCATGCTCAGCACGAAGCTTGATATAAGGCTCAATCCCAGGATGCTGGGATCAGGGCCTAAGCTGAAATCATGAGTCAAATGACTGAGCCACCCAGGTGCCCCTGTTTGTTTAATTTTAATTTCCTTCTAGAAGTTGCCATACTAGATCTTTTCGTCTAGCCAAACATTACATTTGATTTAATTATTCTTACAACTTATATAGAAATATAATAAATCTGGTGGTGTGCCTGGGTGTCTCAGTGGGTTGAGTGTCCAACTCTGGCTCAGGTCATGATCTCTCAGTTAATGGGTTCAAGCCCCCAGTCGGGCTCTGTGCTGACAGCTCAGAACCTGGAGCTTGCTTCAGATTCTGGGTCTTCCTCTCTCTCTGCCCCTCCCCTTCTCACCTTGTGTGTGTGTCTCTCTCCCTCAAAATAAATAAATAAATAAACACTAAAAAAAAAGAAATATAATAAATCCTCCATTTAATACTTATTTCTATGCAATCACTCAGATGAACCACCAGCTATTCGCAATTACTTACCTCTTGCTTTTGATATATTCACCTCCGTCTTCATTAGGCTCTGAGGATGAGTGGATCAAAGTTTCTGCTTATGTGGAGTGTATGGTATCATAGTTACTCATGATTGGGTCCCTATAGAAAGTTTATCAGTTAAAAATTTCTGTCTTATATATATGATGTTTTCCATGCTTCTCATTTATTAGCCTACATATTGTCTGCCTCCTCCCACTAAATATAAAGAACAAAAAACCAAGTCTCTCTGTTTCTGTCTGTACTCTGAGTGCCTGGAACTCTTCTTGACACGGTATCCTTAATATCTATTGAATGTAGAGTACAATGAGAGAATGAATGAGTAAATATCACTGAACATTGATGTTTGTGAATTCAGAATCAGCTATTGGTAGAATTGCCATTCATATCCCAGTTAAGATAAAAAAATTTCTTTTGTAGAAGGAAAACAGAGTCCATTAAGAAGGACAAAGGCAAGTTTATACTCAATGTCTGCAGGAGTGTTTGTTTAGTTTATAGACTTGCTATAGAAGAGAAGGCTCTCTGATAGAGCTTAGTGAGTTTATGATACAAGCAAGCAGGTGTACAAGCATGAATAAGGCACTTTCTTCAAGGATCTACAGATTACTCATTCCTAGATGGCATCACTGATAATGTATCAATAATCTTCATTTATATAAGTAAATTGTAGAATTTCACAGAATCGGGACCATTAGCTTTTGCATAGCATGGCATTGCTAATATTATCTTTGTTTCCCTAACTATACTTGATATTGGTCAACCTAATTTTGTTAATATTATTTTCTTGGATTTGTTGTCTGCATGCATCTTTTTTTCCTCAAAATGATGTACTTATTCTGACTACTGAACATGTCCACATTTGTTTGCCTTTCTGGAAATATAAAGTAAGACTCTTGGTTGCAGTTTATTATGTCTCATTGTCCTATAAACAACTACTCCACTGTTCCACCTCTTAACATTCTTGAACCCATAACAAGATTATTTTTTTAATCTCCTGTGCATATGTGCCTACAGAGAGAAAGCAGTATGTCAGATTTCAAAGTGAATTAGTAAGCCAAGGTACTATCCTTGTCATTCTGTCTTGTTAAGAGTGCTTCATAACAAATGTTGTTTAAACTGCTTAAAAAAAATCTAAACATGACATCTCTAACAAGTCCAAATCTTGTAGCCATGGGGAAATTTGGACACTTCAGAAATACTTTCAAGTCTAGAGAAATGAAATATCCTTTTAGCAAACCGATGAGGAGTGCTATAAAATTATGGGAAACCAATAGATTACAAATGATTGACATATGATAGGGGAAGTAAATCTACCTGTCTCTCTATCTATCTATTTATATTTATATTTATGAATTTATGCCATATATATATATGGCACTTAATTGCTATAGAATATGATAGCATTAGTTACTACATATAACATCATTAAAATAATTAAGATGCATTTGTCTATATGTTCTGAAATTTATGCCATTTCAATCTATTATTGTAAAACATGCATTAAATTTTGCATCAGTATACAAACATCCCTGCTATAGGAATCCTGAACAAGCAGGATATAATTAAAAGAATAACATCAGAGCAGAAATGTAGGTGTTGTTGGATAACAATTATTTTGTCAGCTTAACACTTTGATGCTTTGAATTTGAAGGCCAAATTTAAGTTTTATCTATAACAATGACATTTTTGTGTATTTTGAGCTAAATCATTGCTTAGGACCCTGAATTTGCCGGTATGGGCTGAAAGTTATGGTAGCCCCTCAAGGGCAGTTTCTCTCAGGAAATCATTTCTTCATTAAAAAAACATAATAAAACAAATAAATGAGCTAATGAATGCTCAACCTTTGGTCTCATATTATTTCTTCCTTAAATGGTTCTTTATTTTAAAACCAAATACAAATGATAAAATTAGTAAAAATACTTGTCTAAATAACCTAGAGGAAAATAATTTCTTATGTGTGGAGAAATCATGATGTAAAAATAAAGCAGGTGGGGGCGCCTGGGTGGCTCAGTCGGTTAAGTGTCCGACTTCTGCTCAGGTCATGATCTCGAGGTCCATGAGTTCGAGCCCCATGTCGGGCTCTGTGCTGACAGCACCGAGCCTGGAGCCTGTTTCAGATTCTGTGTCTCCCTCTCTCTCTGACCCTCCCCCGTTCATGCTCTGTCTCTCTCTGTTTCAAAAATAAATAAACGTTAAAAAAATTAAAAAAAAAATAAAGCAGGTGGATTAGAGAAGAAAAGGAAGCATAAACTAAAAATACAGGAAAGAAAAGTATGTTATAAAAAGAGTAAAATTGATCAAGATAGAAATGAAGGAAACAAAAACAAGGCAATATATAAAATATGACCCCGTAAGCATTTTTAGTATTGCTAAAGAAATGCTTTTTTCTCCATAACGTGTTTGACTCTGCAACTACACAAGTTTTCTTCACATCTGCTCTACTTGGACCAAACTCTTTTAGAAGAAGGGAAAACCTAAGTAGGAAAACTCCTCTTTTGGCCCAAATTAGTCTAAAGCCCATTCCAAATCCCTGTCATACTGCCCTACCTCTCTTTTCCTCTTATCCCTTTGGTGTATTTCCTTTTCAATTGCAAAATAAACCTGAAGATCGTGCAGCGTTTTCTGAAATATTTCCGACTTATTTTGGCTACCCATCATGCTCCTTTCCAAGCTGGCAGAGAAATCACCATTATGGAAATATCACTTCAGGAATATGAGTTCTTTCACAAAGCCAGTAAGTAACTAAAGACAGTTAAACCCTTTGCAATCTGTTTCCACAAGTTCAGTAACCCTTGTTAGAAAGATGCTTATAATCATTCTGAATACTTTCAAACTAATAAAGATCAGACTGCAATGGGACAATGTCTTGGATTGTAGTGATAGGCTTCCCTTAGTATTGTGGTGATCATGGACATGAAGGACACTTTAAATGTACCCTCACCTTCTTATGGAAAGATGGAGTTTCATTGTTCACTATCAAAGTACTGCTATTTTCCAAGCCCTGGGTCATCAAATGCAGAAACTATGTGAGATTTTATACAATACATTAACAGTGACAAAAGAGAAAGAACTGAATTTTAGAATATTATTTGAAGACACTGCACTTGTAAATCAATTTGGAAAGTTTTATTTTGAATACCCTCTCACTCTGGTTTATAATTTTTCTATTGTCATTAGATAACCATACTTTTTTATTATTCTCTATCAATTTACCAGCTAAATTTCTATTGGAAAACACATTAAAGTAGAACAGATGTGAATGGCATTTTGCTGTTTGGCCATCTGAAAGTGCCAGAGCAATGCTGACACCTAGTGGAAGAATAGCAGCACTGACAAAAAATGATGTGCCTATTCCATTTTCATAGACTCTCAGCGACTGGAACCTATGAAAAATAATTATAGTAATAACTAAAAAGCATTATCACTGAGATACTTTGACATATTAGATTATCTGTATTCTTTGAGATATGTGTGTGTGTTCATGAGCGGGTGTGTGTGTGTGCATTTGCAAACAAAACAAGTGGGGATGTGAGAATTATGATTATTCATTGAGACCATAGAGATTTAACTTAATTTGTCAGATAAGTAAGTTTTCAAATAATAGTATATAAAAATATAATATCCTTAACTTTACTCTTGGTATTTTCTATCTTTGTCAGGGAGTGAGATCAATTTAAGACCCTCAAAATCAGCTAAGTTCAACATAGAAGAATATTGAAGAACCCCTTCTTATCTGAATCATTAAACTTCCCTGTATGCCTTTTAGAGGTAGTTTTGTTAAACGAAAAAGCTGTGTTTTCCAGAGTCTGAAAATAAGTATACAAATGTGATGCCAACTCCTCAGGCGTAGGAAGAAAGGTTTTATTTTTCTATCTTCCCAATACATAGAACTTGGAAACCAATAAGGTGTTCGGCAAATTATTGATACATATGTTGGTATGTGTGTGGTTGAGATCACTGCTCTAAGAGGCTTTGTTAAATATTTGTATTGTAAAATATCACAACATCTGTACATTTTAAGTAAACATAAATTATATGAAGTTCTCTGTATTAGTGTGATATGTATAAAGGATAGTCAAAGACTGTATTTTCATTCCTTCACAAACATCAGATTTCTTGAAATTTGTCTGATTTTAACTACAGAATCTCAAAATGTTATTCAGTTGTGACATGTTTTAATGACAGAATAATGAAAGATCAGAGTTCATATAGATGTGGTAAATTTTATTTATTTTAATGGTATTTTGAATTTTATTTGTTTTGTTATAAATAATCATATCTAAATATTAAAGAAACCACATTCTGAGGAATTTTCAGGGTAAATTCCCAGGAAATTTCTAATGTTATTTGGTATCAGGAATTAATTGTGAATTTTTGGCTATTCATATCCATCTTCTGTATTACAGAATACAGTTATGTTATTTAAATAACTAAAAAAAAATGTAGGTAACTATATCTCCACAGTAGTGACATACTAGATATCTATGAAACCCCAGCTGGATGGTTCCACCCTCCCCCCATCTTAGAGTCTTGAATGGTCTCTTCATTTTATATAAGACTAAGGTTGAACTCTTTGACAAACCATGTGAGGGCTTTTATCACATGGCCCCTACCTTCTCTCCAACCTCCTAAAACTCCCCAGCCCTACACACACCACGGTTCAGCTCACAGAGAGCTCCATTCTTCAAACTGCTCCGTCTCCTGCGCTACATTTGTCCTATTGCTTTATCTGTGCTCGACGTTTCTCTATATGTTGGGCCAAGTCCAGGGTTCATGTGGTAGAGAGGGAAGGAACATTGATGTCAACTCAAAACAAAACCAAGTTCCAACCCTGGTTCTTACCATTGATGGCTTTTGATAAGTAATGTGTTATTATTATATCTCAATATCCTCAATGTTTAGATTGCTGAACCAGAAATAGTATATGTAAAGGGATTGGCAGAAAATAAATGCTAAATAAATATGCTAAATAATTTTATCCTTTGAAAAACTTGTTTCAAAGTAACTTTCTTTGTAAAACCATTCTTGAGTGGGCCAGGCGTGTTAAATATATTTGCCACACATCTATTATGGCAATTTTCACATTATATCACGACCCATGATTCTCAATTTTTTTTTCCCCAGCCTGGATCTGAGCTCTAGGATTGTATCTCTAACCACTAAGCAACACTCCCGATATAGTTAAATAAGTACATCAATCTTAAAATTTCCAAACCCAATTATTCAATCTCCCCTTCAAGACATTCTCATCTCACAATTTATCTGTTTAATAAATGGGTTCATCATTCATTCCATTGCTTAGTCCAAAATTCTATTTTCCCTTAAGCTCCACAAGCATTCCAACACAAAATCCTTTCTGTTTTATCATTTTTATCTCTAAACTTACCTTCATAAGCTCTCTCCAAGTCATCATCAGCTCTTGACTAGACTTTTGTACCAAACTCTTAACTCTTCTCTTTACCTGCACATTGTCTACCTTTAGTCGAAACAACCCACCCAAATGCTCATGGCTATGCTTCTGCATAAATTATAGGACTCATACCAATATTTAGCCATTCACTAGAATAATATCCATATTTCTGATTCTAGGAGGTAAGGTGAACATGATCTATTTTCCCTCCTTTTCTGCACTTGTATCTGGTCAGACTCTCCCTTATTCACCACAATTGAGCTGAAACAGTCTTTTCAATGTTCCTTAGATATGAGTCTTATTCTGTTCGGACTGCTAAAGCAGAACAACAGATTGAATGGCTCAAAGCGCAATTTATTTCTCACAGTTTCGAAGGCCGGGAAGTCCTAGGGTAAAGCATCAGCAGATTCTGTGCTTGGTAAGAGCCTGCCTGTTTCCTGGTGCATAGTCTCAACTGTGTCATCACATGGCAGTAGGGGTGTGGGAGCTCTTGGGAGTCTCTTTTATGAGGGCACTAATCTCATTCCTGAGTGCTCTAGCATCATGAATTAATCACCTCTCAAAGGCCCCATCTCCTAATATCACGTTGGGGATTAGGATTTAACATAAGAACCTGGGGCGAAGGGGCACAATATTCAGTCTATAGCAGTAGTCAATTTCATACCCAATTTGGCCTTTGAATATGTTATTCCTTTTAGCTAAACCATTTTCCCACAAATATTCACCAAGTTTTTTCCCCCTCATTTCTCTGCTCAAATGGAAATGAGAAATCATTGTCTGTCACATCATCTTAAAAACACCTGAATCTATTTCACTCATTTACTTATGACTTCAGTGTTTTTAAGCATTCCTACCCTTAAAATATAATGTCCTTAAGGAAAGTGCCTTGAAAATTCATCCAATACCATATTCCTACTGGTTAACAGATATTAGGTATTTAAAAAGATAAACTGTCTTCTCCTTTACTCTCTTCACCAGCACAGTGAATGGAGTTAATACTCCACATTTTGGAGTATTAACACTGGTAATGAACTGCACTTATAACAGAATGAATTATAACAATAATACAAGAAAATGTTAATAGTGGATTACAATTATTAAAGGGACCACAGCTTTACTTTGCCTCTCACTGAGCTTAAAACAGATGAATCACAACATAAGTCTACATGAACTTTGAAACAAGCCTCGCACACTCATTCTCCACAGAGCTTCCAATTTTTAATGTTGAATAACAAACACTCATTTATAGATTGCAATCATCCCACACCCTATTCACTTATTTTTTCTATTGTTCCCATTTTGAGTCCTGCACCTTTCACTTCCCAAGTCTTGGACCAGTATTTCCTTACATGATGTGTTCCATTACCTTTCTTTTAAATTATTTTTTTAAGTTTATTTATTTGTTTTGAGAGAGACAGAGAGGCAGAGAGAGTATCTCAAGCAGGCTCTGTGCTGTCAGCACAGACCCCAGCATAGGGCTGATCCCATGAACCATGAGATCATGACCTGAGCCAAAATCAAGAGTCAGATGCTTAACCAGCTGAGGCACCCAGGTACCCCATTCCTATGGCTTTCAATCAGGTATTTTTATCTGCTTTCTGACTCCTGTCATTTAACTCCCAATTAAGAAATCCAAGACGTATATTTACCAGACTATTTTCCTTCATTTCAATACACTTTTGATATGTTTGTTCATCTTGAGGCTAAAGATTCTCATCTTGACCTGTGGTCAAGTAGTCTTTGCAGTGGCTCTTGTCATTTCAGCAGATGATGTGGAAAACAATACACTTTTTGTTATGGTTTTTATTTATATTTCTCTAGTTTAATGAAGAACCCAGCAGGAAAGGTATAGCTAGAGTGGAGAAAGAGCACATCATAGTGGTAAGAGTTTAAGCCCTGACATTAAACACAACTAAATTGGAATTCCAGATTTTTATCAATTACTAGCTTTGTGACTTTGAACAAATTACTTAAATCTTCTAGGCCTCAGTTTCTTCATTGGTAAAAGATAAATAATATATTCATAATGTTATACACTAAATGAGAACAACTCTGTATTGTCAGTGTTATAACATCAATATTATAGCCTGTTGTTACAGGTTAAATGAGAAAAATATATCATAAATGTATAGTATAGTATAATGTCTGGAATATACTATACACACAATTAAAGTTGGATAGGGTTATTTAAATTTCCTTGAGTTTGACCTTACTTTTTATATTAGAAAATATATCAAAATATGTTTTTAAAATATATGTGTCATCAAAGATATTCCCATTATTTCACTTGTTTAATATCACAGAAGTTAGTAACATTTTCAAAATGTTAACAGATTTCATGTTTATTATATTACTCTATCTTAACCAACTCATGAGATAAGCAAGGTACATATTAACATGTTTTTAAAGTCAACAAGTATACATATTATTAAATTCCACTTATGAGTGAAATCATATGGTATTTGTCTTTCTCAGTATGAGTTTTCACTCAACACAATATCTTCTAATTGTCTCAGCTGGCACTATGTCATCTATTTTATGGCTGTACAATATTCCATTCTATATTTACACTGCATCTTCCTTATCCATCTGTCTGTTGATGGGCACTTAGGTTGTCTTTTTGTTTTGTTGATGGTTTCTTTCACTGTGCAAAAGCTTTTCATTTTGATGTGGTCCCAATAGTTTATTTTCACTTTTGTTTCCCTTGCCTTAGGAGACCTACCTAGAAAAATGTTACTACAGCCAATGTCAAAGAAATTACTGCCTGTGTTCTCTTCTAGGATTTTTATGGTTTCAGATCTCACATTTAGGTCTTTAATCCATTCTGAGTTTATTTCTGTGTACGGTGTTAGAAAATGGTCCAGTTTTATTTTGTGAATGTAGCTGTCTAATTTCCCCAGCTTCATTTATAAAGTGACTATATTTTTCCCATTGCATATTCTTGCCTCCTTTATTAATTGACCATATAATGGTGGGTTTATTTCTGGGTTCTCTATTCTGTTGTACACCTGAAACAATGTAGCATTCTGTGTCAGCTATACTCAGATTTAAAAATAATAAAAATAATAAAAAGGTTAGAAGATTAGAAGTATTTAGAATTATTAGATGTATTTAGAATACACTCAAAACAGGAAACAAATGAGGTTAATGAGTATAGACAGGCTTAAGAAACCTTCATTTCTCATACAAAATCAAGACTAGAACCAAAATTTTCTGTAGTCTAGCAGCGTATCTTGTTAGAGTCTTACAGTATATCTCATTAAAACAAAACAAAACAAAACAACAAAAACAAAACAAAAACAAAACAAAAAAAAACATCTGTGACCTCTTTTGACAAACAAGATAATATTTATTAAGCACTTATTCTTTCAGGCACTACTCTGTATAATTTCAATATTTTAACTCATTTATTCTCACAAAACCTAACTTGTGAAGAAACTTGTTTTATTATTCTCATTTTACAGGTTGAGACTCTCTAGAAGTGCAGTAGTTTGCCCAAGGTCATAGAGCCAATACGAAGATAATAAGAGATTTGAGCCAAATACTCCAACTGTGAATTCAAACTTTTAGGTATTGTGCTCTGTGGCTTATCATAAACCCATGGAAATTTTATTTTCCACGCTAGCATTATTTGAAATTAAAAATTAAATAATAGGACTAAAACCCAAGCATCGACTCATTTGGCAGGCTACCACAAAAACAAAACAGTGATAATTTAAAATAAGCTCTCTCACATTGCTTGTGCAAACTATGAGTTTATGATTATGGCCCCCATTTGAGAACTGCTCATTTACAGAGCTGTGGTACGCTTACATACAAGGCTATCTTTAAGAGCAGCTAAGTGTTATCTGCATTTACATAGTGGCAATTACTAACTACAATCGCCTGCAGTAATTCAAATGCAGCTGCAGGATTAGCTCACGACTACAAAACCACTAAACCCAGGTCTTCCTTCACACAGGGGCTTAGAAAACAAAGAATTCAGTGAATACTCTGGAGGTGTCTGGCATGTGTTGTTGTCTAGAAAAGAAAGGATAGAAATGTTGCTGTATGAAGTAGGGCCATTCTATAAATCAAATGAGTTACCCTTTGGGGTTTGAATTGCATAATTCATAAAAGCGTTCTCTGAGAACTAACCTGGCAGGAATGAAAATATGCTGTAGTCTGACAACCAGTAGCCCCAACTCTTACAATGCATGGTACTGACAGGAATTAGAAAAAGGTGATTACTAAGTGTGTATAAAATGACTATTAATCATATTAATTTTAGCTCAGTTTTGAGAGTTCTTAAGTGCCTTATAGGCAATTTTACTTAATGCTCTCAACTACCCATACAAGATGACATCCACAAGATGACCAAAGATGACCGAAATGAGTAAACGGTACGTCAGCCTTGAGACCTTAAGAGTTTATATTGTACTTGAATACATTCAGTAAGAGCTTGAAGTAACTGTTTTTAATTTAATTGTTAGTTATTTTGCATTCCTGGGTGTTTATGGTCTTTTATGCAGTCAATCAATAAGAACATTCTAAGTATACAACATTAAGAAATCCAAACAATCCAAAGTACGGAAAGATCAGAATTCCTAGAGTAACAAATTGGGAACAAATATTAGTTTCTGTGGGAATATGTATACATTATATATATGCTATTGGGAATCCCAATATTTAGTAGGATAACCAGGAAGGCTGTGAATGTATCCATGTAATCTATAGGTAGTTTTTGGATTTTTAAGTTATGCATGGTCAAAATCAGTAAACAGAGAAAGAATATATTCTGCATGCAGATAAAATAGATCATACATGTTGTAGTTAGTACCTATCTGGTGAGATGTGAAATGTTCAACTGACAGAGAAAAAAAAAAAAGATACTATATCCAAGGAGAAAAAAAAAATTCCTGTCTGGATGCAAGAAAATTTTCATACTAATACATGTAATGTATGATTCCCTAATTTTCAAACACAGAAATTTGAGCCAAAGAAATAAAAAAAAGCCTTTGAGTATGTTTCTGCTTTCTTAACGTTTGTAAAATATCAATGAAAGAAAAAAGCTTTGGAGACTGGCAAATAATTAAAATTCCACTTCTTTAATAAGTGTAGTTCATGATATTGGAAAAATAATTAAAACTTCTTGAGCCTCAGTATCTTCACCCCTAAAATGGAGATGATATTAACTCCCTTAGAAAGCTGCATATGGATGAAATAAAAATAAAATGTTATGTTATAAAAAGGGCCTACAGTAAATCATCAGTATTTTTTTTCCTGCTTCCTGTTCTAAGAGTTGAGTTGACAGGATAGAAAAAGGATTACAAAATGTTCCCTAAGAAATTAATGAAACTTGACAGCTTCTTCATGGTTGAAGCTATATGAGATTTCTAAATGGATAAAATTAAACATAGTTCCTCAGTTCCTTTTTTCTCTGAAAGAAGATCAACCCTTTTCTCTCCAACAAAGTCTAGATAGAGCACTTGGAACATTTATACTGAGATCTGAGAGACTTTAAGAGTAGTTATATCTTACTTTAAAAACATACTTCTGGCATGATGCATCTGGGCAACAATTACATTCTTATACACCAACGTACAAAAGCATGTTTAAAGAAAATAAAACAATGAAAAAATATAGTTTAGTTCAATTGTTCAAGGTCTGATGACTGATGAATGTTGAAGCCAAGTAAAACCTAGTGTTTCCTGTTTCAGACCCTTAACTCTTACCTATCATACTTTATTTTTTTATTTATTTTATTTTATTTTATTTTATTTTATTTTATTTTATTATTTTATACAGAGCGCGAGCAGGGGAGGAACAGAGAGAGGGAGACACAGAACCCGAGACAGGCTCCAGGCTCCGAGCTGTCAGCACAGGGCCGGAAGCCAGGCTCAGACTCACAAACCATGAGATCATGACCTGAGCCAAAGTCATGCCGTTACCTGACTGAGTCACCCAGGCACCCCTTACCTATCATACTTATTGTATAGGCTAGGTGGAATTAATCACCTGTATGTTTTATTTTCCTCTATCCCTAACATGCAACTTTATCCCTTACATGAGGCTGTGCTACGTCATATCATCAGCAGCAATGAGTTGAGAAAGAAAGGCTAGTGTTTCCAAGCTGCATTCGGTAGGACCATACAGATACCAATTTTCCTGTGATTTTTGGTGAAAAACTTGTCCCAATCCAAAATTACAGGTATTAAAATCTGACCTGAGTTGACATAAAGCTATCTAGAGATTTTACTTATCTCACTGGTATGAAATGTCTATTTTGTTTTTCTGTGTAGCATGGATGTTTGATAAGAGTACTGCTTATAACAACACTGAACCTATTATTTCCAAAAAGAAATGTTTTTAAAAATTCTGAATTCAAGAACACATTTAGTACCGAGATTTTAGGTAAAGATCCATACTATAGTTTGGATGTTCTGAAAAGGAGGAGAGAATTTCCCTGTGAACTGTTCCACTTTCTAATAATTCACATTCTTTGAATGTGAAGGAGGTTTTTACTTGACAGCTCTTTCTTAAACATTAACCCCCACTCCCTTGGCCATGCTTTTGCTTCCTCTATCTATCGCACGCGCGCACACACACACACACACACACCTGGCTTGCCATCTATCTATCTATCTACCTATATATCATCATCTATCATCTATCTATCTTCATCATCATTTATTTTCTTTCTATTCTTTGTCTCATTTATTGGAATATAATCTTATAAAAATAGACTTTTTTTGATGTTCTCCACTGCTGTAATGACAAAAGCAAGAGACATATAATTGACAAGTGATAATAATTGGAGTGCATAAAAGGAATTAAAGTAGCTTGTATGTCTAATTCATTTGTATTTTTTTATTTAAAAAAATTTTTTTAATCTTTATTTATTTTTGAGAGAGAGACAGAGACAGAGCATGAGCAGGGGAGGAACAGAGAAAGAAGCAGACACAGAATCTGAAGCAGGATCCAGGCTCCAAGCTGTCAGCACAAAGCCCGACGTGTGGCTCAAACCTATGAACTGCGAGATCATGACCTGAGCCAAAGTCGGACGCTTAACCAACTGAGCCACCTAGGTGCCCCTAATCCATTTGTATTTTTAAAAATCTTTCAATATTAAGATTTAAAATTGTTGCTATTAGCTGAAAAAGAATAATTACTTCAAGTTATACGGGAAACTTTTTCAAATATCAGAACCTTAAATTAATAGCCATTTCATCTGAGCTTTACCATTTTTTTCCTATAGACTAGTCAGAAAGTAATATGTCCTTTCTTAAATATGATTATTGATATATAACTGATGTATCATATACTGGAAATATTTAAAGTGTAAAGTCTGTAAAGTGTTGATAATGTGAATACACTTCTGAACCATATGAACCATGAGCACAATTAAGATAATGAACATGTCATTATGCCAAAAGTTTCCTTTTGCCTCTCTGTAATATTTCCTTCCTCTCCTTCCTGCATCATACCTCCCTGCCACCCACATACATCCCCAGGAAAAATTCAACCTTCTTTCTGTCACTAAAGATTTCTTTGCAATTTTTAGAATGTCCTGTGAGTGGAATGTATATGCAAAATTTGTCTGATTTTAATTTAGCATAATGATTTTGACATTCACCTACCCATGTTATTGCATGTATAAATAGCTCATTCTGTTTTGCTGCTGAGTTGTATTTCAGTGTTGGATATAACACAATTTGTGTATCAAGTCATCTGATGATGAACATGCTCTATTTACTGAAATGATTGTATTTTTGTGTGTGCATGTGTTTTGTCTATCAGTATGGTATATTACATTGATTTGCAATCATTAAACTGACCTAGCATTCCTCAGCTATGTTCCACTTAGTGTTGATGTATTATTCTTTTCATAAGTTGCTGCATTCATTTTTTATTTTTAAAGAATTATTGAATTTATGTTCATAACAGATATTGGCCAGTGCTTTGATTTTTCTGCAAAGTCTTTGCTTCTGTATTGTGTCAAGGTAATTGGTCTTATTTTTCCTTTAAATTTTTGGTAAAACTTGTGAATAAAGCCAGCTGACTTGAAGTTTCCTTTCTGAGAATATTTTAAACTACAAACTCATTTTATTTTAAATAGAAGTAAAAATATCTTATAATCCATTTCTCCTTAAGTGGGTTTTACTAGTATGTGTCTCTTTTGGAATTTTCCTACTTAATATATCGTTGAAGTTTCAGGTATGAATTTTTTAATAATATCCCTTTACTATACTTTTATTTTTTTAATCTTTATTTATTTTTGAGAGAGAGAGAGATAGAGCATGAGCCAGGAAGAGGCAGAAAGAGAGGGAGACACAGTATCTGAAGTAGGCTCCAGCCTCTGAGCTGTCAGCACAGAGCCCGATGCAGGCCTTAAACCCACAACTGTGAGATCATGACCTGAATAGAAGTCTAACACTTAACCGACTGAGCCACCCACGCATCCCTCCTTTACTATACTTTTAATATCTGTTGTGATGACTCCTGTCTCATTCCTGATTTTGTAATTTGTTTCCTCTCTGTTTTAGCCTGTTCAAGAGTTTATCAATATTATTTTTTTGAGGCTAATCAATATTATTGAACTTCAAAAAGAAACCTATTTGGTTTCTTTGTTTTTTCTAGTCTTTTTTTCTGTTGATTTTGTTGGTTTCCATTCTGACATTATTTCCTTTCTTGTGCTTTGGGTTTCACTTGCTCTTCTTTTTATGGTTTATTAAATGGAATCTGGGGCGCCTGGGTGGCTCAGTCGGTTGAGCGTCCGACTTCAGCCCAGGTCATGATCTCGCGGTCCATGGGTTCGAGCCCCGCATCGGGCTCTGTGCTGACAGCTCGGAGCCCGGAGCCTGTTTCAGATTCTGTGTCTCCTTCTCTCTGACCCTCCCCTGTTCATGCTCTGTCTCTGTCTCAAAAAATAAACAAACATTAAAAAAAAATAAAAAAATAAAAAATATATACATTGATGATAAATTTAAAAAAAAATGGAATCTGAGGTTGTTAATTTGAGACTTTTCTCCTGAAATGAGTATTTAGTGCTCTAATATTGTCTCTACTAT
The DNA here is from genome assembly GCF_018350215.1 of Panthera leo. Taxonomy (NCBI): domain Eukaryota; kingdom Metazoa; phylum Chordata; class Mammalia; order Carnivora; family Felidae; genus Panthera; species Panthera leo. The sequence goes on along the minus strand of NC_056682.1, from coordinate 152,529,557 downwards.
TTAACTGTATATCACTAGTATTGATGCCATGTTTTCATTTTCTAATTTGCCTTTTAATTACATCTTGAACCCATAAAATATTTTGTACTGTATTATCTTGTTCCCAAATATTTGGAGGTTTACCAAGTATCATTCTATTAATTTCTAATTTGATTCAGTTTTATCAGAGGACAGACTTTGTATGATTTGATGACCTTTATACTGACTTGACACTTGTGTTGTGATTCAAAAAATGTTCTCACTTGGTAAATCTTTCACAAGCTCTGAAAAATAATGTTATTGTTCTGTCATTTGGTGGAATGTTCTATAAATGTTAATTAGGTCAAGTGGATTGATGGAATTGCTCTTTTATAGCCATACATATAGCCATACAAAATCTTTTATAACCATACTTATTTTTTGCTACATATTCTGACAATTATTTTAAGATGGATGCTGAATACACGAAACACATTTGTGAATTAGATTATTTCATCTTACAGTTTTGCCAGTTTCTGCTTCATAGATTTTGAAACTTTGTTACTGGGTGCATAATATTTTGCTATAGTTTCTTAATAAATTGGTTCCTTTATCATTATGAAATACTCTTTAGTGCTCATAACATTCTTTGCTCTGAAAAACATTTTTCTATATTAAGATTGTCCATCTAACTTTTTCTTTCAATTGTTTATGGCATATTTTTTCATCCTCATAATTAATCATTTTGTATTTTATATTTAAAGCTGGTTTCTTGGAGGCAGCATATAATTGGTTCTTGCAAATTTTATGCATTGAACAATCTCTTTTAATTGGGTGGTCTCTGCCTTCAATGTTATCATTGGTATTTTTGGATATGAATACACCATCTTGTTATATAATAATTTCTATTTGTACTAACTTCCCTTTTTCTCTGTTTCTACCCTCTTTGGGTTCAGTATTTTATGAGTCCTTTTTAATTTACTTGGTTGGCTTTTTAGTTATAATTATTTTTGTTAATAGTGGTTGCTTTATAGTTTATTGTATATATTATTTATATATCGCAGTCTACTGTCAGGTTATGTTATAGTTCTTCACATATGGTGTAAGAACCTAACGATAATATACTTTCATTTTTCCTGTCCTAGCCCTGGAACTGTTGTTGACATTTATTTTTCTTCTTGGATCTGATGTTTTATCATTTATTTAAATTTGGAAAATATTCTGTATTTTCTAAGTATTTCTTCTATTGACTCTTTTCTCTTTCTCTTTTTAATTCTCCATTTACAATATATTAGGTTACTTGAAATTTTCCCAGAGCTCACTAATGCTTTACTAATTTTTCCCATCATTTTACTCTGTTTTATTTTGCAATGTTTCTCTTGCTAAAGAATGTCTGAGACTCACAAATCCACAAATTTATTAATCTATTCTTTAGCAATTTCTAATCTGCTGTTAATTCCATTCTGTACATTCTCAGACATTGCAGTTTCCATTTGTAGTAGATCTATTTAGGCTTTTGTTTTGTTTTGTTTTTTTGTTTTTTACATCTTTCATGTCTCTACTTAATATGTATTTAACTTCTTAACTATATGGAATATAGTTGTAATAATTATTTTAATGCCTCTATCACTATTTCTATAACCCCTATTACTTTTGGGTTGGTTTCAATTGATTAATAGTGGGACAAATATTTTCTGTTTTTTGTATAACTTGTAATTTTTAATAGTATACCAGCTATTTTCAACTACACACTAATGGGCTCCAGACATTCTAAAAATAATATTAGTAAGCTTTATTTTCAGACTTAGTTAAAATTCTTTTAAATCTTTTCTTCGAATTTTGTTATTAGAGTACAGTGAAGCTGTTAATTTGGGACTAAAATTTCCCCCAATACAGAGGCACAATATTTCTGGGAATTCTACTAACTGTCTTATGAATCATAAATTATGAGGTTTTTTCACTCTAGCTGATTGTAAAAGAACTTGCTCTTGGCCTGTAGAGCTGTAAATATTGTTCTTTCTACTCCTTTGGAAATGTCAAATATCCTGCTTTAAAAATAATGCATATTTATGCTAAACAACAATCAAGTATTGTGCAGATTTTAGAATTTTACATGTGCATACTACTTTTCATCTTTATTTTACAGTGAAAGCAATTCTTGGGTTAGGTATAGAAAATTCATATATTTAAAGCTTGATGAGAAGAGCAAATAATTATAATTCATTTGCCATAAAATTAATTCATACTCAAGAGAAATTTTCTAGCAGGAGAAGGAATTTGAAATCTTTGATATTTAAATCTCAAATTAATGGAGTATTCAGGGTCAAAAGTAAATAAAATAGAGTTTCATTATTTTGTCTAAAAATTAATTTTACTGCTTGAATGATGTATCTTAAGTAGTTCTCCCTATAAATAAATCATAACGAATCCTCTATGCTGTATAACAGTCTGCTCTACAGTGTGTGTGTTCTGTATGTGTTTAATTCTAAGTAAAATGAAGAGTGAAGGCTCTGAAACTTTTAAAGATTGGCAATTAGAGCTTGTTTTGTAAACACCTGAATCTTGACAGTTGAGAGCAAAGAAAAAATTCCACAAGCTAAATTCCTTATCTCTTTTATCTTTGTTTCTATTCAATTTTCTTTTTTTCCCCCTTGTTCACATTTACTTTTGTTTGTTCGTTCCATTTTGTATGGTGCTTTAAATTTGTTTCATTCTTTTTAAAATCATTCGTCTTTCTCTGTGTCCTTTTCTTAAGTTGCCTTCTTTTTATCCAGTATTTGCAGATCCTCATCCTATATCTGTCTAATTGCTGTGATTTCATCATAAAAATCAATAAACTTTTATCAGAAATAATGTACTGCATTAAGCAATTCCTCCAAAAATTAAGAATCAGATTGAACTATTTTAGTGATAAAAATGAACTACAGGAAGTGCATTTGCCTTTATCTATTCTTGTTTGAGTTAATGAACCCTTTGCTGAAGTACAACTTCAATTATTAGCTCTTTTAAACATCCAAGAAATTATTAATTTAAAATAAAGTAGTAAAGAAATTCCTGCTTAAAACAACAAACAATTTTCCACAGTTCTCGAGTTTGGCAGGTCCATGATCAAGTTGTCAGTTCATTTAGTGTCTGGTAAGAGCACTCTTCTGGTTTGCAGGCAGATGATTGCCTTCTTACTGTAACCTCACATGGCCAAGAATAAGAGATCATCTTTCTTGTCTCTCTCTTTATAAAGGCACCAATCCCATTCATGAGGGCTTCACCCTCATGATCTAATTACATTTAAAGGCTCCACCACCAAAAACTATGATATTGGACATTAGAACTTCAACACAAGAATTTTGAATGGACACGCTTAATCTATAACAAGATGCAATTGAGTAGCAATTTCCCACAAAATACTTTACAATTAAAATATTCGATGACTATTTCTTTATAAAATAAATAAAAAGTTTGAACAAATGAACATAAAACAATATAGAAAAGAATCAAAACATATTATCTTATGCCATCTTGACCTTAGATGCAAAACTGAGAAAAAAGTTGTTAGTGTCCCAGGTAAGACTTATTGGTGTATATTTAAGTTATCCCTTTGATTCTTAAGTTATCCTTATTTTGAATATTTCTTAAAGGGCTCAAATGGAGAAATAGAATAAGTAACTATTTCTTTTTTTTTTTTTTAATTTTTTTTTAACGTTTATTTTTGAGACAGAGAGAGACAGAGCATGAACAGGGGAGGGGCAGAGAGAGAGGGAGACACAGAATCGGAAGCAGGCTCCAGGCTCTGAGCCATCAACCCAGAGCCCCACGCGGGGCTCGAACTCACGGACCGCAAGATCGTGACCTGAGCTGAAGTCGGACGCTTAACCAACTGAGCCACCCAGGCGCCCCAATAAGTAACTATTTCTTGAAGAGTTAAAATGTTTCAATCAATACAAGTAAAATCCTCATCTCATTTATACTTATTAAAAGGCAAGACAATCACTATTTCTTAGTTCCCAGATTACCCATGGCAAATCCCATTGGTATCACATGACATATAGTAGATGATACTCAAAACCTAACAGTGGGTATTCCTTGTGTATAAGTTGAACATCCCTTGTATTGGTTCATTTTCTTCTGGAAACACTCACTAGTTTGAATTTTCTTCAGTTGAATTTGAAAAACTGAATGATTATATTCTTTCCTCTGGCTAATCTACAATCCTATAGATTGCAATTGCCTGGTGCCTCCATAAAGCACATCATGAGTATAAAGTACCATAATCCTGTACTATTCCTGATGAATGACTAGATGGACATTATCCATTTATTCCCTACATCCATCCTTGTGGTTGTACAGCAAGGAAGTTGAGAGTAGAGGATTGGCTCTCAGTCGGTTTATACTAACATCATGATTCAACCAGTTCCTTGCTGTATGACCTTGGAGAAATTACTTAACCTTTCCATGACTCAGTTTTCTGATCTCAAAAATGTTGATAAAATTATTTACTCCAGAAGATTATTGTAAAAATTAAATCAGTTAATACATAAACAACAATTTAGAATAGTGCCTACTATATAGTAAAGGCCATCTGAGATTTTACCGTTATTATTATTGTTACTCCCATGGTATGATTTCCACTTTAATTTAATGTATGAGCCTGATTTTACATCATATATATTATACATTTCTATAATCCAGCCATATGAAAAGAAAGAGACCCCCTATTCTATCTCTAGAGTCTCATCACAGATTGCACCAGGACCAACTACTTAGACAAGGTAGCATGAATATATTTGAACAACATAAAATAATCTCCAAAAAAACTTATCTCCAGGTGAACCTTGGATTTTACTTTATCTTTTAGAAGCACCATCCAATAAGTTGCCCACACATCCACAAATATTTACCCTGGTCATATCAATTTGAAGAAAGGATATAGTCATCAGACATATAGCATATTTCTTAACACACACTATGTGCTTAAACAAATAAAACGTCTATCTTTTTATTTCCTCTCTTATACCCTGAGAATATATGAATGAAGATAACAGGCACACATTTTTCATTTAACCTTGCCTCTTTATTGCCGTAGGACCACTAAGCATGGTCTACTCCTTTCTCAACATAAAAACTCCAGAATAAATGATGATAAGAAAGATTCAAATATAAAAGTCAGTGCACTAGGAAGTTGGGTATAATATTGTACAATATTTGAGAAAAAAGAGAGGACCTGGGATCATGTCAGCTTTCCAGAAGGCAATTACAGTAATATTTCACATTGAATGATGGTGTTCAGGGCAAGAATGGTGGCAATGACTACACTGAGTGAGAATTTAGAAGGAATAATTCCTCTCTTGGAGATTGCTGTGGAATGTGACTTGGTAACATGAGAGATCCACGAGTCAAGTCTTGATCCACATGGGATAGGACAGGATGTGACCAGGCTGTATTCATATTCAAGGTGGTTCTGAACTTTTAGAGTAGGGACATATTGACAATTTAAAAATAAACTTAGTGATTTGGCATATGTTGAGTTTTATATAATGCTTTAATAATGAACCAGAATTATCCTCAAGGAAGTTGGCCTGAAACTGGATTTAAAGTATAAGAGTGGAGATAATAACATAAGGTTCATCATCCTTCACAGCAATATGGCAAGAAAAATAAGAGAATCTAGGAGAAGTAGGTTTAGAATGAGTGTGCTGTATAATTATAAATTCCATCAAAGATTGTTCTAAGAATGAAAGCACATTTAAGAGTTTTTTCAGAGATGAAAAAGAAAAAATGTGAAACAGTTTTGTACCTAAGAGACATTGGTAAATTTATTTTGTTGAGTTATGTGAAATAGATACACCTTATTTTGAAAAGGGTTTCTTAAAATAAGGATATGTAGCATACAAGACTAACACATGTTATTGACATTCACCCTTCTTAAGGAGAGCAGAGGATGTGTATTTACTAATATAAGGACTAAAAGTAAATTCACATCAAAAATACACAATACTTTATAGACAAATTACTGCTTCCTTGAAACAACATGATATTCACTAATTTCCAGCTCTGCTTAAAGTGTTGAGCGCTCCAAGTAACTATTCAGTTGGTTCTCTGACTTTGCTCATTTATTACCTAATGAGCTCTGACAGGGTCAACAAGTTCCTTAGTCCTGAGTGCCACCATATCTAGAGGTGTCACCTACAAGACTAAAGCATCCACAGAATGAAAGGAAGAAAGAAAAAGAAGGAGCAGGAGTCAAATAGACAGAGAAAAGAAAAAATGCATATGCCAGCTTTGTGGCCCAAGTCAGCCACAGCATGTGGCCCAACTTCAGCCACAGTGGCCTGTTGGCCTGAGATAGCAACTCAGCAGTCTAGCCCTGCTCTATGGCAAAACATATTCTTCCTTTAACACTGGCTAGCAAAAACAGGTCACGGAAATTGTGTTTTATCTTTCACCACGTTGTTTTATTGGTTTCTAGTTCTCATGGACATAAGCTGTGCATATCATCACCAATATTCTTATCAGCAATAAAAGGACTGATAACTGTCCCACATTATATGTATTAAAATTGAGTCAACTCTCAAAAAGTAACTGCAATTAAAACAGCGGGTCAAGGATGAATAACTCAATCTATACTATTTCACTTAGCAACTGAATTAAACTTCACAAGATTGTATCACACCACTTATTGTATTCGATAATTCTCAGAAAAGCACATTAGCATTACGGTTCATGTGAGTGCATAATTTTCAAAGCAGTTTAAAATCCTGATTTGATTTCTGTAACCAATGAGTTGGATTAACATTAGTCTGGAAACAATTATCCTAGGTCTTCAATGTGAAAAGGAGGAAATAAAATCAAGAATTTCAAGAATACTTTTTCAAAACAGTAGGCTTGGCAAATTTCTTTACTAGAAATAGAGAAGTGGCTTATTCCCACCTCTAATTAAGTAAAAAATAAATTGACTCACTGTGTAAGACACTATTAATAAAGTGTAGAGGACAACAAAATTATATCTGTGGTGGACTTTGGCAACTCAAGTACTTATGCTTATTTAACACTCAGCTCGCCAATATAGAGAATGGCAGACTGAAGTTCATCTTGGTAACGCTGGAGGGAAAATGTTGTCCCTTAATGGTTTTATATGTGAGGGATTATATTAGACAATTCTCAAAATTTATAATAAGGTTGCTTTTAAAACTCCACTTACCATCAGCTATTTTGTTATCAAAACAACTAAGGATTATATCATCATTTTATTTTCCCAGCCATTCTTACTTACATTAAGGTAACTGGACTAGGGGTGCCTGGTTTGCTCAGTTGGTAGAACATATGACTCTCCTGAGTTCAAGCTCCACGTTGAGACTGAGGTCTACTTAAAAAAAAATTATCTTTTTAAAAATTTTCCCTTTTCAGTCGGTTTAGCTTCCGGCTTTGGCTCAGGTCATGATCTCGCGGTCTGTGAGCTCAAGCCCCGCGTGGGGCTCTGTGCTGACAGCTCAGAGCCTGGACCCCGTTTCAGATTCTGTGTCTCCCTCTCTCTGACCCTCCCCCGTTCATGCTCTGTCTCTCTCTGTCTCAAAAATAAATAAACGTTAAAAAAAAAAATTTAAAAAAAAATTTCCCTTTACCACAGGTGGTGTTAGATGTGACCATGTGTTGTTAGAAGATGTTAAATGGTACTTTCATATTTTAATATAGTAAAAATATTCCATGTTTAAAAAAAAAGAAAAAGAAAAGGTACCTGCACTACATCTTGGTTTTGCTGGGGCTTTTAAAACTTTAGTGTAGATCACAATAGACTGATTTAATTTTCTTTTGTTGTGAAAATGACATAGCAGCAAACTGACAATCCAAAATTTAAGGTTTGCGGGTTTGTATACTGGTATGTGAACCTCTGTAAATTGCTGAAGTTCCACAACTACACTAAAATGAAGAGTGAAGAAAAAATTTGCTTATATTAATTACATGGTAGGGGAGAATTACATGAGATTAGAATTGTACTTTGGATATATACGTCCAAAAATATGTATGTCATACCAGCTACTTTGAAGGTCCAGCCCACAAAAATATAATTTAATTCCAAAAAAAGTACAACAAACATAATTTTAATACATTGCTACTCTCACTGGAAATTAAAAAAATGACAGTTTTTTATTTAAGCAGCTCAACTCTTTCATCCCAATTCTTTTCTTGAATAATTACTCTTGAAGTATCAATAAGAAATATTAAAGCGGGGGGGGGGTCCTTGGGAGGTTCAGTTGGTTAAGAATCTAGCTCTTAATTTCAGCTCAGATCATGGTCTCATGGTCATGAGATCAAGCCCCAAGTCAGGCTCTGTGCTGGGCATGGAAACTGCCCAAGATTTTCTCTCCTTCTCTGTCTGCTCCTCACCCCCACTTGTGCCCTCTCTCTTTCTCTGTCTCTCTCTCTCTCTCTCTCTCAAAAAAAAAAAAAAAGAAATATTAAAGGTAATCATGCCCTCTTTCATCCAACCAATGTAGGTGATATCTATTTATCAATCTAGCTATGATCTATCTATCTATCTGTTTATCCATCTTAGAATCATAAAGTTTTAGATAAATGACAATATGCTGAAAAATGGCAATTTTCTATAAGAATACTTTTTAATCCCCACGGTTTTCAAAATATGAAAACACAATAAGTTATCTCATACACCTGTGTCCTGGTCTTCCTGCTTGATTTAAAGAAGACAGAGAGTTCCCTATTAAGTTAAAGCAGCATTACATCTTTAGTTTAACATAACCTGGGGCACCTGGGTGGCTCAGTCAGTTAAGTGTCTTGACTCTTGATTTTGGCTGCGATTATGATCTCACGGTGCATGGGATTGAGCCCACGTTGGGTTCCTGCAGAGCCTACTTGGGATTCTCTCTTTTCTCTCTCTGCCCCTCCCTCACTCGCCCTCTCAAAATAAGTAAACATCTAAAAAATAATAACCTCATAGGTCCTAACAGTGCTTTATATTTCTTTTATTCAGGCTCATAAATAAGATTTTTGAATGTTTCCTTATTGACTATTATTGACTATTCCAAATACATTATTTTTAACTTTGAAATAAGCATCTTATTCTCTGTCTTTCATCAATTACTTCTAGGACTATTTATTCATTCTTACCATGTGCTTATTAGGTTTAGCTTAACTTAAATGGAATGGTTTAGTGATTCCTATACACTTTAAAATACTGTTAATTCAAAATTTTCAATTCTATTTACCAGTAGTCCTACATTTCTCTTTAATCTTGTTGGTAATTTTCATAATGCCATTTAAATTACACTTTCAAGAATAGAATATATTTTTATGTATATGGATAGTGCAAGTATTACCAAACTCACTTCAAGACATAATAGCTAGGAAAGCAACATAATTGTTAGGAAAGCAACTTCATTTAATTAGCATTAATTTATCCCCTCCAGATATTGCTTTATTATTAAATTTTGTCAAATATGTGACCCAGGACTTAATTTTCAAGCATGAAATAAAATCATTGGTTTATATATAACAATCCCCAAGTGTCCACATCTCTATCTAGTGTGCCTTTGTTACACAATTTTTCATAAGACCTAGTTTATTTTATTTTATTTTATTTTATTATTTTATTATTTTATTTTATTTTATGTCATTTTAAGTTGGACAAAAATATATAGTTTATCACAGTCAACAATAAAATGCTAAAATTTTGCTTTTCAATTTTATACAGTTACTTGTCCAATTTTATTTTCCTAAAATTCTATTTTTAGCCATCTAGAACTGGTAACTGTAAGAGAAATTTAAAAAGTTATAATTTAGTTGTTATTTTAGGTTTAATACAATTTTTCATGACTTATATAATATTGTGTTTATCAGCTGTGTATCAATAATATCTTGTAAGATAACAATCTAAAGGTTGTTAAGACATAAAACAATCTGGTCATTAGAATTTTAAAAACTACTTATGCTAAGGGACATAATTCAGTCAGAGAAAGACAAATAATGTGATTTCTCTCATGTGTGGGATTTAAGAAACAAAACAAATGAGTCAAAGGGGGGAAAAAGGAGAAAGAGAGAGAGATGCAAACAAAGGAACAGACCCTTATCTATAGAGAAAAAACTGATGGTTACCGGAGTAGAGGTGGCAGGGGAGGGGAAATGGGTTAAATAGGTAATGGGCATTAAGGAGGGCACTTGTAGTGAGGAACACTGTGTGATACATGGAAGTGTTGAATCAATATATTGTACATCTGAAACTAATATCACACTGTATGTTAACTAACTGAAATTGAAACAAAAAATTAAAAAGAACTAATTGAAATATTTAAAGTTCAACTAACATATTTTTTTGCATTAGTATTTGGGGAAAGTAGAATAGACACGAATTCCATGAAGAAAAGAAGGAAAATGGAAAATGTACAACTGTTATAGAGGATATTGATTATTCAAGAATTTTAAAAATAGATAATTACGGAAATAATTGTGACCTTTAGATTTCATTAACATATTTAAAATAATGATGTGCAGAATTTTTGTGTCATAATTACCAATAAGGTCATCATAAATATTTACTGTTTAAACTTGATGATGAAACTTTTAGCTATAGACTTAAAAATATACTATCCCATGTTAAAATAGTTATAGTTAAACTTTGGAACTTAGATACCCTAGGGAAAAGGAATCAAATATCTAGTTAATTATCTACCATTCCCCACAGAATGTGGACTCAGGAAAAAAAGAAAAAAGTTGGCTAATAGGAATACTGGCTTCACAAAGAACCAATAAGACTTAACATGTGCTAATCTAAAACGTGAATAAATTGACCTATTAGATTTCTTTAACACAGGATATGAGATCAATAAATATGTGTTGAAAAGAATGAAATGAAAATGACAGGGCTATAGGGGCTCCCATGAGGTTCTAGCTCCCTCCTTCAATGCTAGGGCATGTAAAATTGTCTTACTTGGTAAGATCAGCTGATGACCTTTGTATGTCCTAAACTGAGAAGGCTATGTAAAGAATAGAATTTTTCTGGTAATATAAATAACACTTGTATTAGTTTATTGTGTAATCTCAATTACTGCATATTTTTTTAAATACTAACCTCAGTCTCCCAAATCAAGCTCATGCATTATTTCTTTTTGATCAGCTTGAGCTTTAAATTGATCTCTTCTACAAGACTGACCTAAATCAACACCTAGATTATATCACTGTTTTAGAAATCTACATGAATTATAAAGGCATAATTATGTGACTATGCATACTTGGGGATATTCCATGTTAGGTCAATATATTCAGGAAAATTCATCAAATCTAACAAGATATTAGAAAAACAAAAGATAATGAGGCAGAAGCTATAGCATGTTTACATTCTTCCAACGAAAGTACATGAGGTTGAACAAGAATATAGCTGGTATTTGACAAGGTAGAGCAGTCTGGCTAAATAAAATCTACATAGCCAATGCTCTCAGTTGTTCTGGTTTATAATTGTCTCCACACATGTGAGAACACATTGAAAATAGTCCCACTTGGGGCGCCTGGGTGGCTCAGTCGGTTGAGCGTCCGACTTCAGCTCAGGTCACGATCTCACAGTCCGTGAGTTCGAGCCCCGCGTCGGGGTCTGGGCTGATGGCCCAGAGCCTGGAGCCTGCTTCCGATTCTGTGTCTCCCTCTCTCTCTCTGCTCCTCCCCCGTTCATGCTCTGTCTCTTTCTGTCTCAAAAATAAATAAACGTTAAAAAAAAAAAATTTTTTAGAAAATAGTCCCACTTAAATCAAGAAAACAGTCACTGAGAACAGAATTCTAGGGACTTTACAGCTTTAATCTGAGGAAGAATTCTGTTGGAATTTTGGAGTAGTTTGAGTAGAGGACAAAGAATGAGATTACATGATGGTGGATACCACTTTCTACCTTATTTACAAGCTTCTAGCCCCTCTTGTCTCCTCATACCCATCTCAGACTTCTATACTTTTTGGTCTATCTATCTCCATGCTTTTCCTCAAAGATTTCTATGACTTTCTTGACAGTTGTTAGTGCAATGTGTGAAGGTCCTTTGAAAAGCGTTTCCTGATGTCATCATCTAAATAAGTACATGGTCACTTTCCAAGACTTGCCCTGCTTAATTTTTCTTCAGAGATCTCATCACTATCTTTAACTAGTCTATCTATCTATCTATCATCTATCTATCTATTTATCATCTATAATCTATCTATTTATTTATGCTACTAGAATATATCTCCATGAAGACAGAAGTTTCCTCTAGTTTCTTCACTGTTATACTGATAAAACCAGTCCCTAGAATAGTTCCTACACATAGAGAATTCTTGAAAATTATTTGTTGAATGAAATAATGAATATGGTGGTAAAGATAACTTCTTAAATGACAACTACTGAGGCCAGTTCATAGTAGGTATCCAATAATTATTTGCTAAATGCTCTGATAAGTGACCTTACAACATTGATCTGACAGATGCTATCCCACCTCCAGTTTCCCAAATCAGGAAGAAATTTTAATAATATAATGAAAAGGATTTTCTGTTGATTCAAAGCCTACATAAAATACAGAAACAAGGAATTATAAACATATAACTAAGGGAATTTTAACTTAAGTGGACTAAGAGAGAACACAATGATCTAAAGATATCTTAACTATTTTAAAAGCAAGGTATCATTTTTTTTTTTTTTTTTTTTGGAAAGAGAGAGACAGGGAGAGAGAGAAAGAGAGAGCAGGGGAGGGGCAGAGACAGAGAGTGGGGACAGAGAATCTGAAGTGGGCTCTGTGCTGACAGCAGAGAGTTGGACGTGGGGCTCAAACTCACAAACTGTGAGATAATGACCTGAGCCCAAGGCAGACGCTTACTGGACTGAATCACCCAGGCACCCCAAGATATCATACTTTTAAACTTAAAATTATAGATTCAAGATAGAGTATATTTAGGGATAATAATAAATAAATAGTAATGGTACATCATACCATAGAAATCTGTTACCATTAATGTTAATTATAGATATTAATAATCTAGTTAAAGTTTTTAAACCCATTTCTTAAATGAGAAGATCTTGAATAAATAAACAAGATAAGGGAGGTACCAAATGCAATTTTGATTTTAAGAATAATGCACATTGTTTTTACATGATCTATTTACTGTCTATTTTTAATTGGCACACAGAACTGTAACAATAATAGTTATCATTAATCATATTTTAGAATACTTGTGTTGAAATCTTATTTCATCACGACTGTGAAATCCACATGAATATTTAAACAAAACAACTTCCACTCTTGGGAAGAAATAAATTTTCTAAAATTAGGCCTAAATAAGATGGTAGGAGTAAGGTAAGATAAAGCTTATGTTCATTTGTTATTTTCTTTGTGGGATCTTTTAAGCAATGCATAAAAATAGTTTTACACTCTGAATTTGACATCAAATTGCCTGGTGAAATTGACACAAAAATCTTTCACATTTGCTTCCTCCAATACTCATTCACTATAAAAAAATAATTTCAGTAATTTGTTGGCATTAAATTCAGGTCAGTAAAATTTCTATTTAAGAATTTTATTTTTCCAACGTTTTTTTTTTTTTAATTTTTTTTTTATTTTTGGGACAGAGAGAGACAGAGCATGAACGGGGGAGGGGCAGAGAGAGAGGGAGACACAGAATCGGAAACAGGCTCCAGGCTCCGAGCCATCAGCCCCGAGCCTGACGCGGGGCTCGAACTCACGGACCGCGAGATCGTGACCTGGCTGAAGTCGGACGCTTAACCGACTGCGCCACCCAGGCGCCCCTTAAGAATTTTAAATGTAACGGCTAAGTCTATTGAAAACGCAATTGTGCAGGTGGAAATACGAAAACCAAGCTCTTAAATCAGATTAAATATGGAGTTCTGTTGTATTACTGTGCTATACTCTAACCTAGGTATTGTGTTAATTCCTGTGTGAATCAGTCATGCCTCCACCTTCAAGATATTTACTCTTACTTCTCTGTTTTCATCAACATAATTCTGTAACGCAAAAGCATTCCTATACTCCCTCTTATAGAAATTGTCACTATATGTTTTTTAAACAAGAAAAAGTAAACTTCAATGCATTCTTGATTTCTCCTTTTACTCCACCCACTTCTGGCCTCATACATACACACATACTCCCATAGTGATCAAATTATGCTATTAGCTCCTAAGATTCCTAGACTGTTCCATTTCTTTTCAGATTTTACCTTAGTTGGCATAAAGCTGGTAAAAAAATAAAAATAAAAATAAAAGAAACATGAGAAGAGATATATATTTTATAGTAAGGAACAATAAAACCAACATCAGTTGATTTCCCCTAAGAAAATAAATAAAACCAGAAGACAATAAAACGTACCTTTAAGGTGCTGAAATATATTTAAAAATGGCAAACTAGAATTCTATACCAAGTGAAAGTATTTTTTAAAAATATGGAATAAAGTCATGTTTATATAAACAAAATCTGAAAGACATTAGTGCCAGAAAAATCAAACTACAAGAAACAATAAAGGAAGCATTCAGATTAATGGAAATTGATACCAAAAACAGAAACTTGAATCTACAGAAATGAATGAAGAACACCAGAAAGAGTAAAGTAGGTAAATATAAAAAAATTTTTTTAAATCATATTTAACTTTTTAAAATAATGATGCTTCTTTTCAGATAAAATTATAGTCATATATATTGCAAGGTTTAATATATATGAGCCAACAAGAACACACATGCCAAGAGAGAGTAAATGTAATTAATGACAGAATACTCAGTTGTGGTTTAATTTATGTAACATAGTATTATTTGAGCATAAATACTTTATAAATTTGAGCAATACTTTAAAGATGGAACTGCAGTATCTGGAGAAACCACGAAAATGGGCATAGAGTTATATAGCAACAAAACTCAAAATATTAACCCAAAAGAAATCAGAAAGAAAGAATAGTGTGAAAAAAAGAAAGGATAGGACAAGTGGAAAAGAGATGAGACAAATCTCATTAATCTTGATTTTTTAAAAAATAACAATTGCACACTGCATATAAAAATGCCACCCTTTAAACATAAAGACACATATAGATTGAAAGCAAAAGGATGTAAAACAAATATACCATGTAGACAATGAATATAAGATAGTTGTTATGGCTTTATTAAATATTCAAGTTTTCAAGACCAGGATAGTGCCAGAGTTAAAGAGCTGTATTTCTTAGTGACAAGGGTCAATTGACAAAAACATATATAGCAATGATGAAAAATGTATCCAAATAATAATAAGCCTTCAAAAAATGTAGCAAAAATTAAAAGAATAAGAAACAGACAATTCCAAGATCAAACTTGAAATTTCAACAACTTTCTCCCAGGAACTGATAGAAAAAGTAGAGCAAAACATTTATATATATTTGAATGACAATATCAACGAGCTTTACCTAAATGATGTTTATTTTTAAGTCCATATAGTATGTTCACCTAGATAAGTTACCTGATCTTGACCAAGACACAATGGCAACTTTAATGGAGAAAGGATATTCTTTTCAACAAATGATTTTTTAACAACCGAACATCAACATACAAAGAAAAAGAATATAAGCTCACAGATCTCACAGACTTTACACTTTTCACAATGACTAACTCAAAATGGATCATAGACTTAAAACCCTATGTATTCTGAATAATATGTTAGAAAAATATGAAATCTCATAGTTTTAAAGTAAACTTCAGGTGCTTTAAAGAAGTTCAAAAGAGAATTATTAAGAATTTATTGAAAAGCAGCCTCACAAAATCATATATTTCACCCAACACCAAACTTTAATAATTATTAGCAGAAAATATAAACAAAAGACAAGTACAAATATAGAAACATCAATCTCTGGGAAACAAGCAATAAAATGTAATTCAAAAAAAAGGAAAAAGAAATGTATCTTTTTCTGCACTGGAACATGTTTTGTTTTTTGAGAAACAGAAGAGTATTAAGTGTGCATCAAGTTAGCTATGAGGAAATCATTTAGTTTGGAACTTCTTAGTTTTCATACTTCATTAGTCATGTGGGAAGGGAGTCCATGTGTATAACTCCATTCTCCAGCTAGCTGCATCCAATAAATTCTAGTTAATTTACCATAGGCAATTTAAAGAGAACCATCTAAAGAGATCTGTTAAAACATTCTTAGGTAAGGACTTCCTAGGTCATCTACGTATTAACCATTATCAGAAGGAATTTTGCTAAAGCCATCTTCAAGTATTTTCCTCTCTGTGGGTATTGAGTACAGTTCCTTGCACATTAGTGGCTTCGCCTGGTGAAAAGATAATGAATTACTATTCTCTCTCTCTGCACATGGATTGAGCAAGCCCATGTTTGTCATTTCATGAAAAAAATGCATTAATTTTGGAGATTTGAAGGAAGCACTTTCATTAGCATTCCAATCCTCTTCTAAGCCAGCAACTAAGTCTCTATTGTGGGCATATAATTGACACCCACCTTGACTTTTTCTCTAAATTTCCTTAGAGACTTCCTTAACTTAGTACTCTGTATGAGGATATTTTTTTAAGTCTTCTCACCATCTAGGACCCATTTGCCTGAACATACAGTAAGGTCATTAGATTCAGCCTAATGGTATATCAATATCCAAATATGTTTCTTGGGCAGGAAACTAATTCCTAAGTACACTCATGACTTTAAGTTCTGCCTATTGTATGTATTTAGTCTAATTTTTTTCTGCCAGAGTTTATCATCTACAAGCTCATCAGAATTCACAACTTTAGGGGCACCTGAATGGTTTAGTCAGTTAAGCATCAGCTCAGGTCCTGATCTTATGGTTCATGTGATTGAGCCCCACGTCAAGTTCCGTGCTCACAGTGTGGAGCTTTCTTCGGATTCTCTCACTCCTTTTCTCTCTGCCCTCCCCTGCTCACACACGCACAGGCTGTCTCTCTCTCCCTCTGACTGTCTGTCTCTCTCAAAATAAATAAATAAATAAATAAATAAATAAATAAATAAACATAAAAAAAAGAATTAACAACGTTCGTTTTATGAACACTATCAGTGAGACAAGTAACATGTTTTCACTTGGCTGGGAGAAATTCATAGGGTTCAGACCTTACAGCAAAGGGAGTAGACTAACCATCAAAGTGCTCTTTCATTGACCATGGAGGCAGTGAGGCAGTGTATATATACAGAAGTCCTCCCTTATCCCTTTTTTTTATTATTTATTTTTCAGAGAGAGAGAGTACAAGTGGGGAAAGGGCAGAGAGAGGGGACCAGAGGATAGGAAGCAGGCTCTGCACTGACAGCAGCAAGCCCAATGCAGAGCTTGAACTCACAAACTGTGAGATCATGACCTGAGCCAAATCAACCGAGCTCAATCATTGAGCCACCCAGCTGCCCTCCCGCCATGTTTTTTTTTTTGGGGGGGGGGGTTGGGTTGGGGTTCAGTTGCCTGTATTCACATGAGGTCTGGAAGCAGATGGTCCTCCTTCTGTCACATTGTCAGAAGGTCGATAGTAACCTAACACTATGCTATAATATCTATGTCATTCACCTCATTTCATCTCATCACATTAGCATTCTATCATTGCACATCGTCACAAGAAGGGTGAACTCAGTACAATAAGAGAGAAACCACATTCACATAACTTTTCTTATGCTACATTGTTATTACTCTATTTTATCATTAGTTATAATTATCTTACTGTGGCTAATTTATAAGCTAAACTTTATCATAGGTATAGGGAAAAACATAGTACATACAGGGTTTGGTATTCTCTGTGGTTTCAGGAATGCACTGGAGGTCTTGGAACATATTCCCTGTGGGTAAGGAGGACTACTGTATATGCAGTGAACTCCTCCTGAAATTCCTCCTGTGAAACACTCTTGAATATGCCATTTCCAATTTATCAACAAACTCTGCTGAGCTACTCTGTCTCTACTCAACTTTTTATTTACGTTACCCAGAATTGTATGCCTTTCCTTGATAGTAATCTCTTTCCACACTCAATTACAAGCTAGTAATTTTTCTTTTCAGTAGGTATATATCAAGCAGCTGCATCAAGCAGCTTTGAGTCCAAAACCCAAGAAGTCCCCATTAAATAACTGTATTTGATGGCCTTAGATCAAAGGCTTCTGTTCTAGATTCAGACACTTTTAAAATCATTTAAGCAAACAGGTTTAGGTCTGAGTGACTTTGGCCTAAGACACAATCTTCTGGAAATTGATAGTTTTTGCTCAGAACTCTATTAAATTCATATTTCTTTTTGGGGGGACTTTAGAATAGAACTAAATAGTATTCCTATTTGGGAATAAAGTTCACCCAAAGCTGTACAAATTTACCAACCTCTGAGCTTTCTATTTAGTTGAGGTCAGAAGAAGAGACTTTCTCACAGTTTTAGGAGTGATTAGGAAGAATACACTAAAAATACTACTGTAGGGAGAAAATGATAACAAATACAGGTTTGAGAAACACTGGTCTAAGGGATTTGTTTTTGTTTTTCCATATGGATATCCATCATTTTCCTGTACCATTTAGAGAAGAGACCATCATTTCATCATTGAATAAACTCAGTACCTTTCTCAAAAGATAACTGAATGCATAGATTTATGCACCTATTTTTGGTCTCTCTTTTGTTCCATTGATCTATATTTTTATAGATGTGTTAATACAGAACAATAATGTGAAAACATGGAGTTTAAATCTTCCAACTTTGTTCTTTTTCAGAATCATTTAGGGTACTCTTAGGAGTAGGCCAAGAAAAGATAACATTCAGAAGGCAATAACTGATTGGCTAATTTTGTTGTTTCTATGCTTGAGATTTACTGATGAGAAAAAGATTTGTAAAAACCAACATATTAAAAAAAATAATGTTTATTTATTTTTGAAGGTGAGAGAGACAGAGCCTGAGAAGGAGAAGAGCAGAGAGACAGGGAGACACAGAATCTGACGCAGGCTCTGGGCTCTGAGCTGTCAGCACAGAGCCCGACTAGGGGCTGGAACTCACAAAATGTGAGATCATGACCTGAGCAGAAGTGGGACGCTTAACCGACTGACGCTTAACCGACTGGGTGCCCCTGTACAACCCAAAATATTGATGGCTTTAACAAGAAATGGAAAGTACTGGTTCTCTTGCTTCCTTACATGTCTCATTCCCTTGAAGAATTAGGGCAGGAGAGAGTCAGGCCTACCTTCTCAATGCACAAATAACTCTCTTCTTCAGAAGCATAACAAATAAAGTCGGGGCGGGTGGGGAGGAAGAGTGAAAGAATGTGAAATAAGGGCAAAATCTTCCCTTGTGGAAGGAGATAGGAAAGAAAGAATTGTCCATCTCTCAATAATTCAAAATTATTGCCTCATGGCAATTTCATTGTTGTTTTTGATTTAGATAATTTACCTTTTCCTAGTTAACTTAAAAGTTATTATGCAATAATCAAACACTGCAAGTGACAGGTATACAATGATGATGAAGTAAATATGACTGGATCTTAAAATGGGAGACCAATGTACTGAAGTCAGTTTTTCTTGTGGGCTCAATTGGGGAATCAGAAGATTAAAAAGAGCTATATACAGAATCTTGATATGTGAAGGAATTGCCTTAATGATTTAATTAATTATCAGAATATATAGAAGCCTATACAAGATCTTATATTATCCAGCAGCTCTGTCCAATAGAATTTTTTTACTGATGAAAGTGTTACATAATCTATGCTCTCCAATATGATACCTCTTAGCTATATTAAACTTGAAATATAGCACTTGAAATATAGTCAATGTGACTGAAAACTGAATTTTCAAATTTATTTAATTTCAATTCGTTTAAAATTAACTTTAAATAGAAATGGGTGGCTTGAGCTATTATATGTATCCATTTTTTGTGATAACATATAATATTTTGTTATTTTCCAAAAATGGTCATGACCACAATTATTTCAGAAAATATATTGCTGTTTTTATGTTATTTCATGTTATTTTAATTCCATTTTGCTTTTTATTGACATTCCACAGATCAGGGTTCATCAGAGATCTTCTTTTATATTAAAATCTACTGAATTAATATATAGATAGGATTTTGTGCAACAAACACATAAAATATAATTTCGAACTATTATTTTTCTTCAAAATAAACATAGTTTAATCATTATATAAAATTTAGCTATGGATATAGAAAAGGACTAGAAAAAAACAGACTCTAAATTAAAACAATTTTTCTTGTTGGAGTGATAGGAATATAGCTAGTTTTTCTTATCTTATAAATGTTTTTCATATTGTTTCAAGGTTGCTTGTTCAAATATTTTCACAAAAGCAGCTTCTCAAACTTCTAGGCTTCATTTAAGATGAAGATGATAGGCAAAAAATGGTTTATTATATATGGGTTTAAAAATATTTTATCATCACTATGTAGAGAAGGCCATGACTCATGTTTCATAGGATAGAAAGTGCACAGAGCAACAGTTAAAACAATCTGATAGGGTAAGCATAAAATACTCTCTGGGAGAATAATGATAAATTTTTGGCACAAGCAAAACTTGCAAAGGTTATGAAACATTTTATATGTCATGAAAAGTAATTTGTGGCATAAAAGCCAAATAGGAGAGCAAAAATTGGAGGTTCTGCTCTATCTGTCATATGTTAAACAATAAAGTGAAATAGATAGCAAGGAAATAAATGATTCAGAACACACAACTTAAGCAAGCATAAGTTAGTTTATCAAATATATTTAGAAAAAGGTTGCAGATATATGAAATTAATCATATATTATTAGCTAAGTAAATAAAAAACAAAGATATTTAAAGCATATTACTGATGCCAACAAGCCTTGTTTACTACTGTGCGTAACATTTATGCTACAGTGATAAAATGAGTCCTTACGAGTTTATGTAGGTGAAACTTTCAATTTAACTTGGGGATCAAGCTAATGGCTTGTCTTTTTAGTTATACTCTGAGGAGAATGTACATATTCAGTCTTATAGAATAAAGAAACACCATATTCATAAGAAAATTTATATGACTTGCTAATTTTTCAATGACTAGTGATATTAAAGGTGTTGGGGAAAGAAAATAGTATTGTAATTCTAGAATTTCCTAAATAAGTGAGATGTGTAATTATATTGCATTATGAAGTTTTGATGAATTTTCTTGATTTGAGTTTTGAAACAAATTAAGCACAACCATACCCAATGCATGGGAACATAAGAGATATTGTTTTATGATTTAGAGACCAGATTCTGATTTCAGACACCTGCTTTGTTTTGCCATTAATTATCTTTGTGATCTAAAGCAAATTACAGAACTTCTCTAGGTTATTGTTTCCTCATTAACAAAATATGAGTGTTGAAATAAAATTTTACAAAATCAGTATATTGGCCTAGAGTAAGGAGAAATCGTTGTAGGAAACCACGTGGTCCTGGGTAAGTTATTATTATCTCTCTATAATTAGAAAACAACTTGATGATGACTAACACCATTTAGAATTTATTTATAAATTCCAAGGGTCTAATATTAAGTTAGGATGAGGGCATAAAATTGGCCCAAAGCAACACAATAAAGCAGAGGTAAATATAAAAAACACATAAGCAAAACAAAGAAAAAGATATTTTTATTATCTCAACATTCAGACATTTTAATATATTCAAAGTCAGACACCTGTTTAGTCTTTCATAGTTTTAATCCTTTCTGCCTTCATTTATGCACTCTTAGGTTTATTCATTTGACATGCATTCTCATAATTCCCCATGTGTCCTGCACCACGATAGGCACTAGAATGGCAAAACCATGTGAGTCATCATAGTAGAGTAAGAGAGCTAGGCATATAAATGAATATTATGATACAGATGTGAATATAATGTTTTAATATACAAAAAGCAATGGCTTACTGGGGTCTGGAGGACTTGGCAAAAATATTTAAAGGAGAGGAAATATTTGAGTTGGATATTGCAGAGTGATTTCTGTAGTCTGAATGTTTGCATCCTACCACGATTAGTTTTGTTGAAAACCTAATGCCCTATGTGATGATAGTAAAAAGTGAGGCCTTTGGAGTGTGATTAAGTCATGAGGACAGATGTTGCATGAATGGGATTAGTACCCTTATAAAGGAGGTCCCAGTAAGATCACTGGTCCTTTCACCATGCGAGGACACAGCAAGAATCTGGAAGTCACGAACTCAGAAGAGGGCTTTTACTAGCATCAGACCTTATTGGAACTCCAACCGCAGAGCCATGAGAAATAAATTTCTATGTATATGTCATTTCAGTCTGTAGTATTTTGTTACAGCAGCCTCAACAGACTAAAACTGTGATGTCCCATGTAATATTGATGCATAGCAAGTGACCTCAAAACAATGTCTTAAAGCAACAGTTAACAGTTATCAGCAAAAAACAATAATAATAATTAAGACGTTCAACTTACAATTTGGGAAGTATGGAGCAGGGAAGGCTCATTTTGGCTGCTTGTGGCCTGACTGCAGTGGCTTGACTGGGACTTGGAAGAATCACCTTGGAGATGAGTCTCTTGCATGGTTTGCAAGCTATTCTTGCCTAACCTTTCAGCACGGTGGCTGGAATGCAAAAGTGAGCATCTGAAGACAGCCAAGCAGATGGTATTGCATTTTATGATACGACTTTGGGAAGTTATAAAATATACTTTAGCTGTAGGAACAGTGTTGTCCAGATGCTAGTGGAATGCAAGAGATCCATTTCTTCATAGGAAGAGCGTGGCATCTCATTGTAATAGCCCATGGAATGTGAGACTTGATTTGGGGCAATCCTAGAAAATAAGATCTATCACAGAGGATTAGTTGATTTGTTCAGATAGAGAAGATAAGAAATTTCAAACAAATAGATCAGCATGGGCAGAAGCATAGAATAGAGGAGTATTTGGGAATCTGAATTTATCAACAAATATATTCAATGTTTTCAGCAATGCTTTATACATAGTGTTTTTTTCTAATAATACTTCAGATAACAAATGTAAGGAAAAATGGGAAAATATTATAAAACAAATATTTATTTTGTGACAGCCTCACCTCCTTTAGCAGTAAATATATGCTTAATCAAATTAATCTTATTTTACAATGTAATTTTATTAAGAGAGGGAATAATATTTTTATGAAAACCCCAAAGGAAAAATGAGAGAAGACAAAAACACTCCATTTAGTAAAGAACTGCGAAGTAATTTGATTCCACCAAGGATTTACTATAGAATAGAACACAAAATGATTAATAAAGTAGAACATTTGAAAGTTCGAGGAAGTATAATTAGACTTAGAAAGGAATCAGAAGTAATATTGCCTTCTTAAGTTTATGTATAAAGAGCATTTGTTTTTAGAATACACCGTGTTATTTGGAGCTGCACGCATTCGCCAGATAATCAGTATGTGTAGGACATATTTTGACCTTACTGTTGACCATTTTTATCCAGTTTACAGTTTTGAAAACATGTAGATAACAACATCAGGAGTCAGCCACTAAATGGCAATTTTATGACACTTTCTTTATTTAGAATGCAATAAAATGACGAAAATAAATAAAATGTTATTAGTGTTTTTGGCTTTATTTTCTTTTGGAATATATTTTTATCTCCCCGATTAAGTTCTCTGTTTTCTTGTTTTTAATTTTAAAATACTTGAAATGTTCTAAGTGATCAAACTATTTGGCTTAAGCTTTATTTTTATTTGGCGGCCATTCTATATGGCAGACATGTCAAAAGAAGAGTGTTTTTTCCACGAGTGCTGTGAATTTTAATAGCACTACCGCAGACACACACACACACACGCACGCACACAAACACACAGAGGTAACATAGACAATTTTCTTCAGTGGCACAGCTTTGGTTTGGGTCCTCTGAGAAACAGACACCAAGAGGGGATTGGACTGCAAGAGATTTATTGCAGGAAACCCTGTGAAAAATAGAGTAGAGAAGGAGTAGGTAAGGATAGCCTTCAGACTCAAAAGCAGTCTGACATCTGTTGACAGGAAAGGATGAAAGTATGAGAGTTGGGTAGAGAGTGTGAGATTTGAGCATAACCCTGAAAATTTCAGCTCGGCTAATGCAGAGACCAGAGCCAAAGTTACCCATTATTCAAGTCTCATGACCCATCAGAATGAATCGATGCTCGTACTGCAGCTGTGCTAAATTACTAGCTGGGAATAGCCCAGGGAACGTGCAAGCTCAGGGCAAGTGCCATGTAGATCCAGAAGGGCAGCAGCTGGCTCTGCCAGTCATCTACACGGCACAGCAGTGCATGGTCATAGTTGCCACGGAAGACATAATAAGCAGGCAAATAGTAAAAGTAACACTAGAAAGACATTTCACTCAAAACAGCATTATGACTCTGTTGGTTTCCCACCTCAAATACAGAGTCAGCTGGTTTTTTGAACACTGCTCTAGTATAGGCAGCAAAATATCTGAAAAGAAAGAATCAATTTACGAAAAAGGAAGAAGAAACGGAAAGTATTCTAACATAGCTATTCACAATAATTAAGTTACAGAAGCATTAGCAAACTCCAATAAGATGTATGGCAGCTAATACCCACAAGGAAGATGGTCAGTGTTAGGAGTGAGACGTGGGTTAAGTGTCATGAGTTGGAGGAAAGATGGTTAGAGTCATCAGGTGCAGTGCTACATCAACACTTTAGAAATCTGCACCTTTCAAGACTGGTTAATAAATTATGTCTGCTCATAGTTCCTTTCAGTCTTTTCCAGCTCTAAGCTGGCCTGAGAAGGAAAAACAAAATTGAAAGAAAAAAAAAAAAGGATTTCCCTGAGTTCAATGGACTCTGCGACACAGAAGAGGCTTAAATTTCAGAATGGCAACCACTTTTCCAATGAGAGTAGCTTAAAGAGGCTGCATCTTGACTCTACTTGCTGGAATGTTGGAGTTTTGTTAACTTTGATGCATAACAGGGCTTATGTTTGGGACAATTTTTAAATCTCTCTCTCTCTCTCTCTCTCACTCTTTTATAATGCATATAGAATTCTTCTATTTCATAATAGTACAGTGGGCTTTTTAAAAATTTGGTTGCTATGTCTTTTTACAAAGTTACTAACGTATAATTGACATACACTGTTATATTAGTTTCCGGTGTACAGCATAGTGATTCAACATTTGTACACATTGTGGAATGGTCACCACAATTGGCCTAGTGACAATGTGTCACCTTAGGAAGTTAATAAAATATTATTGACTGTGTTCTCCATGTTCTACATTATATTCTCATAATTATTTTATAACTTAAAAGTTTATAATTCTTAATCCCCTTCACTCATTTTTGACCCACCTCTCAATCCCTCCTTCCTCTAGCAATCATAATCTGTTCTCTGTATCTTTGATTCTTGGTTTTTGTTTTTTTTTGTTTTTTAGATTCCATGTATGGTAGTGGCATAAAAACAGACATATAGATAAATGAAATAGAATAGAGAGCTCATAAATGAACCCACACATATATAGCCAATTGATTTATGATGAAGGAGACAAGAATATACAATTGGAAAAGGACAGTCTCTTCAATTAATGGTATTGGGAGAACCTGACAGCTACTTGAAAAAGAATGGAATTAGACAAATTTCATATATATGCACCCTTGTTCATTGAAGGAATATTTACAATAGTCAAGATATGGAAATAACCTATGGGTCCATCAATAGATGAATGGATAAAGAAAATGTGGTAAGTATATGCAATGGAATATTGCATTTTTATTCAGCCATAAAAAATGAGATCTTGCAGTTTGCAACAACATGAAGAAAACTAGAAGTTATAATGCTAGGTGAAATTAGTCAGAAAGAGAAAGACACATACCACATAAAATGTGTCTCTTTATGCAAAGGGTTTTAAAATATTGGTAAGTACACATTCACATGGTTCTGCATCCTTAGTTACATCGCCTTCTTCTACTTTGATCTTCCTCTTTCCTTCTTATAAAGAGTGATCATTATATTGGGCCACCAAGATAAGCTAGGACAACCTCACCATCTCAAGATCATTAAGTCAATCACACTTGCAAAGTCTCTTCTGCCATATAAGATAATACATTCACAGATTAGTGAGATAAGGACTTGAATATTTGTGGTGAGAGTCAATATTATCTCTTCAGAATTTCTAAGTAACTTAAGTAAATACTAGTACAGAGTTCAAGAATATTTATAAGGATACAAAAATACTATCAATCGACAAAGAAAAATCCACAATGGCTTGGATCCAATAAGAAATCATTAGGCATAATAAAGCAGGAAAATATGACCCATAATGTGCAGACAAATCAATCGAATGAAATAGATTCAGAAACAAGTGGCATATTACGATTATTAAAAAGGAAATCTAAGTTATTATATGAACAAAATGTTCAATAAGCTGGATGAAACCAAGCATGTGTAGTAAAGAGAAGTTATAAAAAGACCCAAACTGAAATTCTAGAGATAAAATCTCTAATGTCTGAGAGGAAAAATACATTGAATGAGATTAGTTGTTGAGTAGACCTTTTAGGAAAAGATTAGTGGTGGTGACGTCATAGTATTGTAAATTATAAAACATAAAAAAAAAGAGAAAAACTGAAAAAAATAGCATCACTGACTCACTGAAACAGGAGAAAAACATTGTTTGGGGAAAGGAAGGATGAGGGTAGGAATGATAAACTTTTGATAACTTAATGGCTGCCCAGTCACCATTGTTACGCATGAGATGACAGCTCCACTGATGTCAGTTAATAAAGATGAAAGTAACCAATGGAATTTAGGAATGACAGACCCAATTCCTGAAGAGTTGGCTCATTGGATACATAAGAAAATGTTAAATAGGGTGCCTGAGTGGCTCAGTCAGTTAAGTGTCTGACTCTTCATTCTGACTCAGATCATGATCTCATAATGGTAGAGATCGAACCGTCAGGCTCTGAGCTGACAGCGTGGAGCCTGCTTGGGATTCTCTCTCTCTCTCTCTCTCAAAATAAATAAACATTTTAAAAATGTTAAATAATAAGACACAAGCTAAACATATAATCTCTTGGTTATTGTTATCTTTAATCTATCAGAGGTCTTGGGAAGAGGTTCTTCAGATGCCCCTTCTGAGACCACCTTATGGAGGATAGGTAGGGGAGACCTTAAAGACACTTTTCCCCACTCTGACTCAGTACCCACTACTTTTCCACTCCTTCCCCTCCTCCAGTCCAGAGTCCATAAACCTAACAGAGCCTTTTGTTCAGGGTTTTCTCAACAGTGAGATGACCTGCACACCTGTGCCGATCCGCTTAGCCCTCAAATGATGCACCATTCCATGGGAGAAAGAGAACCAGAGGGAGTCGGTACCTTCTTGAGTTTTAGGCACTTATATCATCACAGTAAATGATTAACTCTTTCACTTTTGGCTGTTTTTCTAATTGGTTACTGTGACAGACCCCTAAAGCTTAACTCTCTCTCCCAGCCCAACTGAGCTCTCAAGTACCACATACACCTACATAGTACCAGCTAGTCCTTGATATGGCTTCAAAAGTGCACAGAATAAAACAAACTAAAAGAGATTGGTGATCAGGGGTCTTGTAAATGCTTTTTTCTCAATACTAATCTGAAAAAGAGTCAATCAGTTTGCTTTCACATGGAGAAGATCCAGTTTACATTCACTTGTATACTGTGGCAGTATTTGATTTTATCAGTTTACTGTTAAAATTTGGTGAGAAGGGATTTGGATTTGATGCAAATCCTGAGTGTAGTAATACACTACAATGATGATATTATAATAATATCAGAAATGCAAGACAAGATAGGATTGACTTATAGTGGTGACACACATGACTAACAGAAGCTGCTTAATAAATCCAACAAACGTCCAAAAGCTTGCCCCAAATGGTGTGATTTTTAAAATAACATAGACAGAAGCCATTTATGATTTTCACAGGTAACTAAAAGTAAATTGTTATCTTTGACAATCCCTGGAACTAAAGAAGAAGTGTAGAGACTGGTCATGTTGTTTGTATTTTGGAGAATTTGTATTCCATATCTGAACTAGCTCCTATGTCCCCAAAAAAACACATATTTGAATGAGGTCTGTACAACAGCAAACTGTGTCTGCATTGGACAACAGTGTGACTCAGTCAGTGCTTTTCAGTCTGTATGATCCTCACTCAAATATAATTTTGGAAATATCTTCAACTTATACTTATCCAGTCTGGAACTTATGGCAAAAGTTCAGTATGACCCTGGAATATTGGATCAGAAAATTTCCAGATGTGGCATTAGAGTACACACTGTTTGAAAAATTATTATTGACTTGCTATTGGGTGTTATTTGAAATTTTACCTATAATGAAGTAAATAAAATAATCAAAACTTGAAATATCCATAAGGTCTTGGGTAATGATGAAGAAACACTCTAGTAAGAAAGGCACTACCTGGAAGATTTCCATAATAAAATTAAAATGGTTCCTACAGAAGCATGTTATTGAGGAACACAAGGAGGTACTCAAGAGCAGGTAGCCTATTTTTCTTTAAAATTGACTTTGGAACCACCTGAGGAGCTCACAGATGTATTGCCAAATGGGCAGTACCCTATGAACTACTCTCTACTGATGAACAAAATTTTCTTGATTTACAGAAGGAAGTTCCAAGGTGGACAGATAGCACACTATCTGATAGGCCACCGTACTATGACCAACTGTGGAAAAACTGTTTGAAGAAGGTAAGAAAAGCAGCCAAGTGGGATGTCAGGAATATTGTTTTACTTGCAGTGAAGGAAGAATTGAGCAACAATGAGTCTCCAAATCAGGGCGTCTTCCAATTAATTTATGGGTTTTCAATACATGTTTTTTCAACAGATGATGCTGAGAAACTTGATACACATATTTTTAAAAAAAATTTGCCCTTATTTTAGAACAATTACAAAATTAACTCAAATGAATCAGATATAAATGTGAAAACTAAACTGTAAAACTCATAAAAGATAGCATAGTACACAATCTCTTGACATCACCATAGACAAAACTGTCTTATATGAGGAGTAAAAATCATTAAAAAATGAAAGCAAAACTTGATATATGTAAAAACATTTTCTCTTCCAACGACAATATAAGCCACAGTATGGAGAAAAATTATTTGGAAACCATATATCAGGTAAAAAAATTGTATACAATACAAAGGGACTCTTAAAGCTCAAAAATAATAGAAATAAATTTTAATAATTGGCAAAAATTTTAACAGGTCTTTTACAATATATATAAATGGCCAATAAGCACATCAAAAAATGCTCAACAATTAGCTATCAAATAAATGAAAATTAAAATGATAAATACCAGCAAATGAGCATTAAAATTATAAAGAGTTTTATAATATTAAGCACTGGCAAGGGTGTAGAAAGACAAACTCTCATATATTTCTGTTGAGTATTTTAATTTTTTTAAATGTTTTTTTTAAATTTATTTTTCAGAGAGAGAGAGAGAGAGAGAGACAGAGAGAGACAAAGAGAGACAGAGTGCAAGCTGGGGAGGGGCACAGAGAGGGAGACACAGAATCCGAAGCAGGCTCCAGGCTCTGAGCTGTCAGCACAGAGCCTGACGCGGGGCTCAAACTCACAAACCACAAGATCATGACCTGAGCCGAAGTCGGACGCTTAACCGACTGAGCCACCCAGGTGCCCCATAAATAAAATACATTTTAAACTATCTGCTCTGATAATGCCTAGTGACCAGGCTAAAAATGTGCTAATTCAACTTGAATTCAGATGTTATATGCACACTGTTCACTGACCACATAGGTCAAGCAAATATCCAGCAGAGTACAACAAAGACAGGGAAATTACATTTAAAAAATTAACAAAAAGCCTACTAGTCTTTCTTTACCACTTTCAAGACACTTATTTTTCTATATACCTAACATGTTATAGCTATTGGGCAGCATGAAGGAACAGTCAAGGTTTTGATATTAAATTGCAATTTGTATTTAATATTCCTCAGATCATCTTAACTTTTATCAGTTCTTTTGTCACTAGCACCAAACTTTTCTCAAATTTTTTAGGCTCCAAGTTTTGAGCCATCTTTCAAATTCTATTTCTCGTGCATTCTACATTCCATCTCATGTAATATTGCTATTATCTCCAAAAATATTTCTCTACATTCCATTTTAAAGCATTTATCATACAGATAGGTATAGAAGCTATTTAAACAGGATCCTTCCATCTTGTTCTCTGCATTTAGGATAGTGCATACTGTCCTAGAAGACCACTTTAACCTTGCTGTCACCATCACCAGTAATGACAACCTAGTAGGGGCAAGATCAAGTCTCAATCACTCTGCCTACCCACATACACTCTATATTTCCATGCACTTGGTTAATCCAAGGCTTAAATTTACTTCAACAAGCATAGCACTGAGGGAAGTTTTGGCATGGGCTATGAAATGTAACATACTAGTGAATGAGAAAACAAGCATATATATATATATATATATATATATATATATATATATATATATATAGTAATAAATGTCACACAAGTGGGAAATTAGAAAAATCAACTCAAGTCTTCATGCATTGTCACTTCAAATCCACTCCGAGGCCTAATTATTTCCCTACCACTTAGAGAACCTACAATTTCTTGATGTCTCTGATAATAAAAGTCTTATGATCATGTTGGCTGCTAAGAACAGTGCCATTTCAATAATTAAAGTGTTCAGGGGGGCCAGGTGGCTCAGTCGGTTGAAGATCCAACTTCGGCTCAGGTCATGATCTCATGGTTTGTGGGTTCAAGCCCCACGTCAAGCTCTGCACTGAAAGCATGGAGCCTGCTTGGGATTCTCTCTCTCCTCTCTGCCCCACCTCCACTCTCTCTCTTTCTTAAAAATAAACATTAAAAAATTTTAAAAATAAAAATAATTAAACGTTCAGTCAGCATCTTTGTAATGTAATTCCATTCACTGATCCAGCTTAAAACTTTCTTTGTTCCCTGGCCGTGGCCTGCTTTCAGCAGGAAAACTGGTAATGTAAATGTGGATGCAGACAGAGTTTTTATTTTCCCAGCAGCTACATGCGTCTCCTTTACTGTAATAACAGGGTCTGCTTCCTGCACCTATAGGCTAGGGAGAAAGGAAGGTAAAAGATAGGAAAGAACTTAACTGCTATGCATCTTGGTGATCTGTATGTAGCCTAACATGGTTGCCTCCTGGGGAAGGCAAATTCTCAACATTACTTCCTTTTCCTTCAGAGTGACTTCATGGGCTCTTCTGAGTACCCACTCTGGGGCCTTCAGAGGTAGCTTTTTGATATGGGTAATTCTGCCCTTGATCTGGCTTCTTTAATCGCCCCTCAACTTTTGCATTTGATAGTTGTTGCCAGTCTCCTCTGGGTGAGAAGCTTTCTGGACAGATTGCTCATTTTAGGCCCTTTCTTAATACCAGCCTTTAAGTCCCCTTAAACTTTTGAACCACATAAAAAGCTTCCAAGAGTTACCTTAGATTAATATTTTCTCACTTGATTTGAGTTGAAGGAGCTATATCCCCATTGTGGAAACAAGAGGTGCTAAAGAAGGCACAGAATCTGGGCACCTGACTGGCTCAGTCAGTAGAGGAGATGACTCTTGATCTCAAGGTGTGGGGTCAAGCCTCACATGGGGTGTAGAGATTACTTAAACATAAAATCTTAAAAAGAAAAAAAAAAGGCACAAAATCTCATAAACCATCTCCAAAGAAATTTTCTTTCTTCTCTTTTTTAAGCTGCACAATTTTAATGCTTAAACATGAACTTCAGCCACTACTGACAGACTCTTTAGTAATGCATACTGTTGAATATGGTGGTATTTGACTGCATTGTTTTATACAGGCCATTGGAAAATTGGGTATAATTAATATATAAAGAGTTCCATTTCAATATTGTGTTATACAATGATTACCTTGGAGTTGTATTTTAGGATATTAGGTTCCTAAGTCCTCACAAAGAATGAAAATTCATTGCAGTAAAAATTACACTTAAAATACTGTTATATCATCCACAAAGTATCTTCCATATCAGTTACTCTAATTTTTCTATAATCATAGTTTCTTTATAGACCTCAATTAATTTTTAAATTTTTTTCTTTAAGAAAGTCAATGAAGCTCTCTTAATCTGGCAATCTTCACTACCTACTCAAATCTTTTAACTTCTTTTTTTCAGTAATTTAAAAGCTCTTAAAAACATTCTTTCCATGTATTTTAATCAGTGAGCATTGATAGTTTCAAGCTTGATTACATCTAATGTGGGTTTCTATGGCCAAGGATTATTAACAGTCTGCAGAGTCACCATCCCATGACTTGCTTCTTTCTGTTTATTTATTTTGAGAGAGAGAAAGAAAGAGAAAGAGAGAGAGAGAACTCAAACATGAGTGAACGAGGGAGCAGCAGAGAGAGGGAGAGACAGAAATCCAAGCAGGCTCCATGCTGACAGCCCAGAGCCCCAAGCGGGTCTTGAACCCATGAACCGTGACATCATGACCTGAACTGAGACCAAGAGCTGGATGTTCAATGAACTGAGCCACCCAGGAGCCCCTGCTTCTCTCTCTTTAATGGGGATAGTCAAATATAAAAATATATATGATTCCTGCTTCAAAGCAGTCTTATGATAACTTTCTGTTTAAATATTTCCCATTGCCAACATAAAATCCCAACGTTTTTCTTTGATTATAATGTGCACTATCATAATTGGGTCCCTCCCCACCTCACTGACTAAACATGTTCCACTCTTCACCATACACATAATAGGCTAGTCAAGATAGATCTCTCTCTCTCATTTCAAACACAGCCCCATAAAGGCTTTGTAATACACGGTGTCCTCTCTTTAGGACAAAATAACTACTCACCACCAACCTCCAGATTTTTACCTGTAGCTCTATCTGGTCATTCAAGTCTTACATTGTCCTTGAATTTACTTGACAGTTCATTATAATGAAACTCTTATCACTTTATTACATTAACTTTCTCTCAAATTACCTTCCTTTTTTGTGTGTACATCTTCATTTTCTCTCACAGCCATACCCACTTGTAGGTCAGATTATCTGGGGTAGAAAACTTGTCTACTTACTTTTCCTCACCAAATCCCTAATACCAAAGAGTATCTATTTGAACTGAAATTTAGAATATTTTTCATAAATAATTTTCTTGGTATATGCTTACACTTAAGTTTTCTTCTAAGTAAATGTTTTTATTCTGACTGAATCCCCATAGAATGCAAAAGTTGTAATAGCTGTTTTTATGTTTCAATGTAGAAAAGAAAAAGTAAGATAAAAATGGGCCTAAAACAACAAAAATTAACTTAGATTTAAGTATATCTTGATTTTGGGGTTAATATTATAATAAAAAATAGAAAAATAATGCTATGAAAACCTTATTATTCCTCCATTTTACACATTAGATATGTTTACCGATTTAAAACATTAAATTCTTAGTGTGTATGCTTTAGGTACTTAGAATGCAGTCCTAGTATTTCACATTTATTTGGACATTCATTTTACCTGTTCTTGTAATGGAAAGTTTAAGTAAGTCCCTGAACTCTGACTTCAGGAAAAGAAAAAAATATATATGGCTCTGCTCTGAGCCTATTGGTTTTGATATCTCCCCTGACCTTACAAATAGGTAAAATAATAGTCACCTGACCCAGTAAGAGCCTTGCAATACATTTTGCAACACATTTTTTTTTCCGTAAAAGCTGGGAAAAATACCATTGAACTCTTTCCTCTAACTCTAAATGGGAGTGAATGTGGTTATTGGACTCAGTGTTGTCATGTCCATTTTCGGATCAAGAACTGACCAAGCACTGAAGAGGCGGAGGAAAGAAGTGAGGGGAGATCATTTAAGTCCTCGTGATATGATTTGACACCTAGATTGTACTCGAAGCTAAACGCATCCCTGTATGGTTGAAGTGTATGAGACAATAGATTCTCTTTTCTTTGCTTAAATTAATTTGAGTTCCATTTTTCATTCCAGCAACAGAAAGCAGCCTAATCAATATTGTAATGATAATAATGAAATAAAGAAGATAAGATTGCTGTATCAATGATCTTCACATTTGCAAATGTCTTGCTAAAAAAGCAACTAGTATTAGTTCTGAAAACTTACAAGGAAATAAACATTATAATAACTATTTTAAGTGTGCACATCACTGAAGTCTGGCAAAAAAAGTACCATGATGAAGGCATTAATAATATCTACACATTACATATGAAGACATTAATGCTTAGAAACTTTAACCTGACAAGTCCATAGCGAGTACACGGCTGCACCTGTGCTAGTATTTAGACAATTAGGCACAAGCATGTTGTTCTTCACCATTATTACATAGTTATTTGAATATCAAGAATATCTGATAGTCTTAATTCTGCTTTTCTTTAAATTTTAAATTCCTCCATCACTTAATAGTTGAATATTGAGTAGAAAATAAATAGTATAATTTCTTTACTATGGAGTGGAAATTAAGTGATGTTATAAACATGCTTGTCTCATAAAATAAAATATTTTAAAAAATTTTAATGTTTATTTATTTATTTATTTTAATATGAAATTTATTGTCAAATAATGTTTATTTATTTTTTGAGAGAGAGAGAGAGACAGACAGAATCTGAAGAAGCTCCAGGCTCCAAGCTGTCAGCACGTTGATTCAAGGCTCAAACCCATGAACCATGAGATCGTGACCTGAGCTGAGGTTGGACACTTAACCAACTGAGCCACCCAGACGCCCTTATATTTCTTATTATAACATTTATTATATTTGTAATGCAAGAAAGTACAAGTGAAAAGCAAATAAATAAATGGCACTCACTTTGAGAGCTTAAAAGTGTTGAGTCTTTTAAGAGATGTATAAAGATTGTATAAAGCAAACTTTTTATGAGTCTCACAGAGAGCATTTACATGTGTTTGCTCTACTGATGGATGTCTCTAAGCCTGAACAATCTAAAGGTGAGAGGCTCTAATATTGATCCAATTCAATGGATCAAAGTGGTGAAAATTTTAAGGTCAGAGCTAGACCTGGGTTGGAAAAGTCAACCTGAATTCATCTTAAAAGTTTCTGTCCAAGAAAGCTCTCATCAGAGGGTGTAGGAACCCCAATACACAAAGATTGTACACAGTGAAGTGCTGGAAAAGCAAAAGTTTAGTTGAAAGTTTGACTAGCCACCTGAAGGAGAGGTACTCTCCTTGTGACAAGATTCACCATCAAATGTGCTCAACAAGGCAGAGCAGAATGCCCTCATCCACAAGAGAGCGTGGTAGCTTGTAATAAAACTGCCAACCTGAGAGAGAATGGTGAAATCACCTTGGATTAATGCATGTCAGATAAGAAATTTCTGTACCCATGTTCCCTTGATCCCTTGATCTTTCTTTTTGATCTAGGCTTGAGGGGCCATTCATTACAATCTGAGCCAAGTGTCAAGTAGCCCCAACGAAGCCAGTCTTAATCTGGGAAAAGAGAAGAAATTTTGCCTTTGTTGTTTTTCACAGTTTCTATGCCATCCATATTGGCAATCTCATTCTTCTGTTTTAATGACATAACAATAGCAAAACTTACGTTTCCTTTACCATGTGGCAGGTATTGTGTTAGGTGTGTTACATTAATAAATTTATTTAGTCCTCACAGCACACTCACAAGATAAGGTCATGACTGATTTATCCGTGACAAGGCTGAGGTTCTGAGAAGCAAAGGGAAAAAATAGAGAGAGAAAGGTAAACCAAGAAACAGGCTCTTAACTATGGAGATCAAACTGATGGTTTACCAGAGAGGAGCTGGGTGGTGGGATGGGTTAAATAGGTGATGGGGAGTAAGAAGTACACTTGTAATGGGCACCAGGTGTTGTTTAAAGTGTTGAATGAGTATATTGAACACCTGAAACTAATACTACATTGTAAAGTAGCTGGAACGTAAATGAAAACTTAAAGAATAATAAAGACTAAAATTTTTTTCAGTGAAAATAAAGAAAAAGAAACACATTCTTTTCTGATGCAGGCCTCATTTGAAATGCTACAATGTTACAATACCACCCTCTGGTGGACAGAAGTGGGATTTTCCTTCTTTGTACTTCATTGAAAAAGTAAGTTTTTAATTCACATCCAGAGGAGGTGTTTTTTTAAATTGAATCTATTTGAATTATATCAAAAACAAAAATTTTCTTCTCTTTGTTTAACTTTATATCTACAATAATACATATATGTACACACATATATAATTCTTACTTTACTGAATAAGTTAATTTATATAAATGTAATAAATAATCATGTAAGTTTTAATCTGTTTCTATACGTTTCTGTTGTACCTGCTCCCTCCATCTTATTTGGATATTTGCCACATATTTGCCACTTATTCCACATATTTGCCATTCTAACTGCCCAAACCTCGTTCTATGAACCATGTCTGCTTTCTGTATTAGGAACATACTAGTAACAGTATATGAATACTTTATAGTACTCAGTCCCTGAAACAACACTGATTTTTCTGCATTTAATTTTCTCAGAATTCTTCTATTTGATACAAATGTCATTATTAAACCCTTAATCATTTTTATGTGTGCTTCTTCACAAAGAAGACATTTCCATTTTAATAATTATGCCTTAAGTGAGTTTAAAAAAAAAAAAAACAAGCCTCAGAGTTTCACAATTTAAATAGAATGCAACATGTCTAGAATGCATAATTAAATACATGTGTATCAAGTAGAATGTCTTTAAAGAAAATAATTTATAAAACCTACACACGGGAGGCTTAGAGCCATAAAGACACATTTTGTTACTTTCTAACTCATTGACCTTGGTCAAGTTACTTGACCACTGAACACCTGTTGTGGTTTCCACTTATGATAATGTTGGTAATATGAACCTACCAGAGTTGCCATGAGGATTAAATAATATAATACATACAAATCACCTAGTTTAGTACCTGGTACAATTCCCTTTTGTTTGGACAAAATTGAGATGGTTCCCAAAATAAAGGATATTTGGTCACTCTACGTGGCCACACAAAAACCTTCAATTATAGTTCATAAGTTTGAGAAATGTGGGCAACTCTTAATATCTTATGAAGAGGATAGCCACCATAATCACTCTTGTAGTTTCAAATTTCATGTGATGTTCAGTAATGTCTTGGTGCATTTGGGCTGCTATAACAAAATACCACAGACTGGGTAGCTTTCTAAACCACAGAAATTTATTTCTCACTGTTCTGGAGAATAGGGAGTCTGAGATCAGTGTTTGGGGATGTTTTCCTGGTTCACAGACGGCCAATGTTTTGTGGTGTCCTCACAGGGTGCAAGTGGCTAGATATCTCTGCATGGTCTCTATGGCATCAATCCCATTCTTGAGGGTCCTCCCTTCATGAGTTAAACACCTCCCCAAACCCCACATCCTAATTCCAGCAGTTTTAAGGGTTAGGATTTCAACATATGTATTTGGGGGGGGGGGGACACTCAGACCATAATAAGTAATATAGTAGAATTTGAAAGGAAAAAAAAGGTCAATCCAATGAATAAGGTATGTTGAAGCTCTTAGTGTATTTTTATTTTATTTTATTTTTTTAATGTTTATTTATTTTGAAGAGAAAAAGAGTGTGAGCAGGGTAGGGACAGAGAGAAAGGAAGACACAGAATCTGATGCAGACTCTAGGCTCTGAACTGTCAGCACAGAACCCAATGCAGGGCTCGAACTCACAAACCCCGAGATCATGACCTGAAGTCTGACGCTTAACTGACTGAGCCACCCAGGTGCCCCAAAGCTCTTAGTATATTTTTAAGTTGTAGAGATTAGAGTTATTATTGTTTCTTTTGCAATTATGTTTGATAAAATCTGAGAAATAATTTTAATAACTTCCCTAAATAGAATGGATATGGCCTAATTGCTGAAATACCAGATATTTAAAAAATCATTATTATTTTCAAAATCAACCTAGTGATTTTTCTCACTTTTCTTCATAGAGATACAGAGACAATATAGTTGTGTTTTCCAAATGCTGAACGCTTTTCAAGGAAAAAGTTTCTCTAAAATAAAAATAATAATAACAATAACACTGATTTAAAAGGTAGTTAATTACAAATAATTCAAAGTTTTTCTTTTTTTATTTAAAATTTTTAATTTATTTATTGTTTAATTTATATCCAAGTTAGTTAGCATATGGTACAACAATGATTGCAGGAGTAGATTCCTTAATGCCCCTTACCCATTTAGACCATCTCCCCTCCACAATCCCTCCAGCAACGCTCTGTTCTCCATATTTAAGTCTTTTATGTTTTGTCCTCCTCCCTGTGTTTATATTATTTTTGCTTCTTCCCTTCCCTTATGTTCATCTGTGTTGTATCTTAAAGTCCTCATATGAGTGAAGTCACATGGTATTTGTCTTTCTCTGACTAATTTCGCTTAGCTTAATACCCTCTAGTTCCATCCACGTAGTTGCAAATGGCAAGATTTCATTCTTTTTGATTGCCGAGTAATACTGCATTGTGTACACACATACACACACACACACCACATCTTCTTTATCCATTCACCCATCGATGGACATTTGGGCTCCTTCCATACTTTGGCTATTGTCGATAGCACTGCTATAAACAATGGGGTCCATGTGCCCCTTCGAAACAGCACACCTGTATCCCTTGGATAAATACGTAGTAGTGCAATTGCTGGGTTGTGGGTAGCTCTATTTTTAATTTTTTAGGAACCTCCATACTGTTTTCCAGAGTGGCTGCACAAGCTTGCATTCCCACCAACAATGCAAAAGAGATCCTCTTTCTCCACATTCTTATCAACATCTGTTGTTGCCTGAGTTGTTAATGTTAGCCATTCTGACAGGTGTGAGGTGGTATGTCATTGAACTTTTAATTTGTATTTCCCTGATGATGAGTGATATTGAGCATTTTTTCATGTGTCTGTTAGCCATCTGGATGTCTTCTTTGGAAAAGTGTCTATTCATGTCTTTGCCCATTTCCTCACTGGATCATTTGTTTATTGGGTGTTGAGTTTGATAAGTTTTTTTATAGATTTTGGGTACTAATCCTTCATCTGATATGTTATTTGCAAATATCTTCACCCATTCCATCGGTTGCCTTTTAGTTTTGTTGTTTCCTTTTCTGTGGAGAAGGTTTTTATTTTGATGAAGTCCCAATAGTTCATTTTTGC
This sequence comes from Panthera leo, assembly GCF_018350215.1. Classification (NCBI taxonomy): domain Eukaryota; kingdom Metazoa; phylum Chordata; class Mammalia; order Carnivora; family Felidae; genus Panthera; species Panthera leo. The sequence continues at coordinate 152,490,566 of NC_056682.1, read as the reverse complement.
TTGTGTTTCCCTTGCCTCCAGAGACATGTTGAGTAAGAAGTTGCTGTGGCCAAGGTCAAAAAGGTTTTTGCCTGCTTTCTCCTTGAGGATTTTGATGGCTTCCTGTCTTACATTTAGGTCTTTCATCCATTTTGAGTTTATTTTTGTGTATGCTGTAAGAAAGTGGTTTAGTTTCATTTTTCTGCATGTTGCTGTCAGATTTTCCCAGCAACATTTGCTGAAGAGACTGTCCTTATTCCATTGGATATTCTTTCCTGATTTGTCAAAGATTAGTTGGCCATACATTTGTGGGTCCATTTCTGGGTTCTCTATTCTGTTTCGTTGATCTGAGTGTCTGTTTTTGTGCCAGTACCATACTGTTTTGATGATTACAGCTTTGTAATATGTCTTGAAGTCTGGGATTGTGATGCCTCCTGCTTTGGTTTTCTTTTTCAAGATTTTTTTGGCTATTCGGGGTCTTTTCTGGTTCCATACAAATTTTAGGATCATTTGTTCTAGCTCTGTGAAGAATACTGGTATTATTTTGATAGGGATTGCAACTCAAAGCTTTTCAACTAGTGTTCATTAGTCTGACAGCATGATTTGTAGCATGACGGGATAGCAAGAACTAGGTGTATTTTTAGGGCCATATCTTAAAGGATTAAATCTATTTCCAACCTCAACTTTTTTTTAAAAGTTTATTTATTTATTTTGAGAGAGAGAAAGTGCAAATCAGGGAGGGGTATAGGGAGAGGGAGAGAGAGAGAATCCCAAGCAGGCTCTGAACTGTCAGCACAGAGCCTGCCATGAGGCTTGAACCCACAAACCGGGAGATCATAACCTGAGCCAAATTGGATGTTTAACCAACTTAGTCACCCAGGTGACCCTTCCAACCTCAACTTAAAATGAAAATGCAGGGCACCTGGGTGGCTCATTCAGTTAAGCACCAACTCTTCATGTCAGGTCATGATCTCACAGTTCGTGAGTTCGAGCCCTGCATTGGGCTCTGTGCTGACTGTGTAGAACCTGTTTGAGAGCCTCTCTCTGCTCCTCCCTTGCTCGCTCGCTCTCTCTCAAAAAATAAATAAAAACTAAAAAAAAAATTAATGAATAAAATAAAATAAAATGAAAGTGCAACACAGGATTTACCTATTCCTACAAAAATATCTGTAAATCAACTTTCATTATATAATGACCAAACACAATAATATTTAACAATAAATACTACTAGATCAAGGCAGGGTTCTAAGAAGTATATTGTAAATGAATACACTCAACCTCATTACAGATCTTTGAGATAGATAGCATTAGTCCATTTTTCAGATGAGGAAACTGAAGCATAAAAGATTTAAGTAAATAATCAAATGGATATTAAGTTATATTAGATGGTTAAACTGGAAAGTTCTGCCTACAGAGCATCTGTAGCAGATTTGGTTTATGGTCCACTTGTAAAGCCAGATTATCAGCTCTCTATCATTAATTACCTGTGCACTGAGTCTTTAAATGGAGCAGATTGAATGCAGGGGTATTTATACAATATAGACACTTGCATCAGAACAATTAAGTTAGGGAAACAAATGAGAAAAAATCTACATGTAATCTATAATGTATATGATTCAAAAATGAATTAGTTAGTCAAATAATAATATCCTACATTTTAATATGTCCAAAGACACTGAAATTCACTTATTGTAAAAATATAAAACATATTTCAATGATTCTTTTATTTTTATTTTTGTGCATAGATTTCATTAACAAGTTTATATACCTATATTTGTCTTAATATTTATTCTGATTTTTAATAAGATGAGGACTTGTATCTAGTTTAAGTTCTATGATAGTATTCTTTCTATTTTGCATCCATCTATAAATGTAAACACGTAACCACTTCCCATTTGATGAAATGCTTCTTCACTGACAATCTAACCTTGGCTGAGATTTGTGAACTTCATAATATTCTGCTTAATCCATCATTGGCTGACAGAGGATAGCTAAGCTCTATGTTTTAAACTTGTCCAAGTCAAAACTAATGACTTTTAAGAAATTGCACAATTTTTTATGTTTATTTATTTTTGAAAGCATGAGAGAGAGAGGGAGAGAGGGTATGCACAAGTGATGGAGGGGCAGGGAGAGGGGAATAGAGAATCTGAAGCAGGCTCTGCACTGACAGCAGAGAGCCCAATGTGGGGCTTCAACTCACAAACCGTGAAATCCTGACCTGAGCCGAAGTCAGATGCTTAACAGACTAAGCCACCCAGGTGCCCCAAGAAATTGCACAATTTAATAGAAGATATTGTGAAAGCAGCATTCAAATATCACTCACAAAAATATGTTAAAAAAACCTATATATATAAGCCATGAGATACAATTAAATTTGTAAATATATAAATATTTAATATTTATAATATATATTTAATGGCAGCCTGTTTAAAAATAACTCTTATAGACACTTTCCAAAAATTAGAAATGCATTGATTTGATGAGAAAAAGTAAATAATCCTAAAGCAGTGTTATCAAAATTTAGAATGTAACAATTATTTAAAAGTTCCCATATATAAGAATTTGATATTTTCATGAAATGCTCCGGTTATACCCATAACAAAACAAAAATAGTAGATACATTTCTCGGGTTATATCATGCTTAGTGTGATTCAAAATCTCAACTGTTATTTGCTAGCTGTTTGTTTAATCACTTTTTTCCTGTCCAAACTTTCCTTTAAAATCTTGGCTGTTCTATTTGTTTCCTGTTGTCTGCTAGGATAACAGATTTATACAACAGAAGATTTGATTTGACTGTAGTACAGAGTATATTGGATGGGCATCAACACTGAAAAGCAGGTGAAAGGCAAACTATGAGACACTTGCAATAATCTGTTGTAATCATTCTTTTCCCAAGAAGAAAGAAATTGAAAATATTTGAAGTGAATTTGCTGAGGTAAATAGTCAAAAAATAGTAAAATTATATTTCTGTCTTGAGCAACTGGATATTTGAAGATAGAAACATAGAAGAAAGTTTTAGAGGTAGAAAAGGAGGTTTTGTAATTTATTTTTAATAAAAATACTTACATTTAAGGTGTACAACATGTATCTCATATACATTTAGGTAGTGAAATGGTTACTTGATATATACATAGGCAAGCTAATTAGCATATCCATCTCCTCACATGGCTACCATTTTTGTGTGTGATGAGAGCACCTGAAGTCTACTCTTTTAGCAGATTTCCACTATCCAGAACAGTATTATTAACTATATCATGTTGTATCACACTGTCATTAGATCTTTAGATTTATTCATCCTACATAACTAATTGCAACTTTATACCCTTTGGCTAACATCTTCTGTTTTCCCCCAACTCTTTGTCCTGGTAACAATCTCTACTCTCTGGTTCTATGTATTCAACATTTTTAGATTCCACATATAAGTGAGATCATGCAGGCTTTTGTATTCTTTTTGTGTCTGGTTTATTTTACTTAGCATAATGTTCTTGTTGATTATTTTGGCAGGGGGGTATGAGTATGAAAGCTTAGACAACCTAAGCAAAATAAACAAATGGGACTATATCAAACAAAAAAGCTTCAGCACAGAAACAAACAACAAAATGAAAAGGCAACCTACAGATTGGGAGAATATATTTCCAAACAGTATATCTGATAAAGGGTTTTATCCAAAATATTTAAGAATACCAATAATACAGCTAAATTGCAAAACAAAACAAAACAAAACAAAAAAACAATAAATGACACAATTAAAAAAATGGACAAGCAACATGAATAGATATTTTTCCAAAGAAGACATACGAAAGGCCAACAGGAATATGAGAAAGTGCTAAACATCACCAATATATCAGGGAAAGGCAAATCAAAACCACAATAAGATATCACCTCACCCCTGTTAGGTTGACTATTATCAAAAGATAAAAGAAAGAGTTTGAAGTGCCTGGGTGGCATAGTCGATTAAGTGACCAGCTCTTGATTTCAGCTCAGGTCATGATGTCATGGTTCATGAGATATAGCCCAGCATCGAGCTCGTGCTGTCAGCATGGAGCCTGCTTGGAATTCCCTCTCCCTGTCCCTATGCCCCTCCCCTGCTCTTTCTCTGTCTCTCTCTTTCTCTGACTCAAAAACAAATATATAAACATTAAAAAAAGAGAACGAGTTAGGTTTGATGTGTCAAAGTTCTTTTCAATAAGCAGTTAAAATTGCAAATCTTGCACAAAGAAAAAGATCCTGGTTAGAGTAACTAATCTGGTGTTACTCTGCATAGAGATAAAAATGGAAACATAGAAGTTAAATAAGATCACCCAGGGAGCTTGTACCAAGCAAGAAAAGAAGAAAACTTTGCAAGAGAAGGAATCCCTCCCAATTAAAAGCACTTATGAAGTTTCTGCTTGCATCCCACTGGATGTGTCTCATTTGGTCAAAAGTAATCACAGAGCCAAACCCAGAGTCAGTCTAAAGGAAACTACTCAAAGATGTTAATATAAGTGTTGGCCATTGGAGGCCAGTCTGCATTACAAAAAGCAGTCTACTGCAAAAGAACAAACCACTGCTATAGAATTCATTGTTGTAGGATGATAAGGCTGAAGTTGTCATTTATAACATCCTTCTTTCACAGTCCATTCTGTTTTCTTTGTTCTCAAAGCATGAACTCAATAGGTCCCCCTTCTAGTCAGGGAGACCCCACATTTTGTTATTGAAATCTCTAATCCTCCATGGCCCTGTCTATTTTTGTTTACTGTAATTTTCCCTTAACTTAGACTATTGGAAATGTAATGGATGAGTGGAGGTCTATAAAATCTCTTAAAATTCAGACATGGCCCTTCCTGAACCTATTAATAGTAGCAACAAGATTTCCCTTTGCTAATTAGAATAAAATATTCCACTGAGCATTGTAATCTCCTTTACTTCTTGATTCAATGTAACAAAAGCACGACTGGCATGGTGGCCATGTCAACTTCCAGTTTAACAGGATTTTATTCTGTCATCCCTGATGGAGGTATACCTCCCTTGGAAACCAAGATTTCCCAATTAGAAGAACTCAAAAGTTTTCAGGACAGGAAGCAGTAATTCTGTGGGTGGCTATTGGGTGTAATGGTGAGAGAATTTCCTTTTTCCCTAACCCCAGGACTTGAAGATTTATGTATTCTGGCTATGGGATAGATAGTGCCATGTATTGGTTGCTGATTAAAGGTATCTACTTTACCTTTCAAGATAAAACTCTGTACCTTCATGGAATTTCTTCTGACCTGGTGATGTAACTGTAGTCCATACCAGTGTATTAGGCCAGCTACTTCTAAAAGGTAGCTTCTACTCTAAAGGGAAATCAGGGTAGTTCACGAAGGCACCATAGAGACAGGAAAGGAGAACAATTGAGAACACAGTTGGAAATTGTAGAGAAGTGAGAGAGAACTATCTAAACATGTGAAATGAAGAGACATGTGGACAAGGTGAAGAGAGGAGCATTGCATACCATGAAAAGTAGTGAGCTACAGGCAGCTCATTGAGGGATAAATGGAAGAAAACTAAGTAAGGTAGAAAATCACTCATATACCTTCAATCAAATTGAATGCCATACAGATTGCTAAAGGCAACTGAAGACTTATATTGTGCTATTTGAAATCAAGTCACTATACACAGCCTACACTTAAAGAATAACAGTTAAGCTCCAACTTTCTGAGAAGAGTATTTATATAATTATTTGGAATTCTGCTGGATAGGACATTTATCTCTTCTTTCTCCATTTTTTTTCTTAACTTTTTTTCACTTATATGGATATAAACTCTTGGATATGTATTTTATACTTTGAATTATAATTCAGTGCTACATAATTTATTCATTTGTTTCTCAAATTGCCCCGCTTTACCGTCAGAAATATTTTTATTGAGTTCCTGGTTTCCTTTTACACACCCTATGTTTCCAGAGTCCATTTCTTTTCTTTTCAATATTTTTAAATGTTTATTTATTTTTGAGAGAAACAGAGCATGAGCAGGGGAAGGGCAGAGAGAGAGAGGGAGGCACAGAATCCCAAGCAGGCTCCAGGCTCCGAGCCGTCAGCAGAGAGCCCAATGCAGGGCTCGAGCTCATGAGTCTCATGAGCCATGACATCATGACCTCAGCCAAAGTTGGACGCTCAACCCACTGAGCCACCCAGGCGCCCTTTGGGCGTCCCTTTCTTATTTTATGGTAGTTCAAGATATCCTAGGCTTATCTCGTATATTCCTTATCCAGCTCTAGAATCAACTAGTTCTCTAAGGAGTTTTGGTTCTTTTTTGAGGGGAATGGTATTAGAAGTCAAGATCTGAATGCTGAGGTGCTTCTTATGACTGGAGTATTATTGCATCCAGTCCTCCAGTGGACAGAATATACTAAAACTATACACACATGCCCATGTACACACATACACGTATATAATTATTTAGGTATCTATTAATCTGTACCTATATATCTATAGTAAGCTATATACAAGCTCATGCTAATGTCTGCAATTCTAATCCAATGCCACATGATTCACTGTGCATTCCCCTTTTGGTTATTTGTAACTTCCTTCTCTGAAAGTAAGTAAACTGACTCTCAATAGTTGCCATCCACTTACTCATATGTTTGATTCTGGAATATATATGGCAGCTTGAGTTATTAGCCTTTATTTTTGTGATACAATGCTTTACCAACTACAGTGTTGATGTGTAGTTTATTTTCTGACTTATAGTTTCTAGGTGAAACACTATGTTCCATGGTTACTTAAGTCCGTGCTTTCTCCTTCATTCTTTTTAAGTGATGGGATGATGTATTTTTTTTAATAATGTTAGACTCTTTTTTTTTGTTGTTTCTCAGTCAGCATTCCATCCTGGGACCTCCTGATCTCCTGGCTGATTTTTTAATTTACATATATTAAGGTTTTATGGCTCATTCTTAATGCTGTAAAGTTCTGTGGATTTTGAAAATGCATAGAATTATTCATACACCAGAAATTCATTTTGAGTGCAGATTTACATGTGTTATAATGGAACCAATAACTTAACTTTAACACATAATAAAAAGAAACAATTGAAAGCACTATAAAGAGAAATACACAAAATTACAATCATAGTGGGATACTTCAACACTCTCAAAACAGCTGAATGAAGAAGCAGGCAGAGCATTACTAAAGATAAAAATATCTGGTGAATACAATGAAAAACTTGGCCTAATTGATGTATATCAAATTATACTTCAGAACAACAGATTTTCATTGTTTTCAAGTATCTCATTGTTCTCACGTTGGACAATTACCATAGGAAACCACATATTGGAACATTAAAATTTCTTAACAAATTTAAAAATATCGAATTATTGCAGAGAATGTTCAACAGAGTGAAATTAAGCTATAAATTTACAGCAGTTTTTATTTTTTTTTCCTGAAATTCCAATAGAGTTAACACAGTGTTACGTTAGTTTCAGGTATACAATGTAGTGTTTCAACAGTTCCATACATTATCCAGTGCTCATCACAAGTACAGCAACTTTTAATTTATAACTAGACAATCTCCAAAACCTTGTTGATAATAATTTATTTCTAGATAACCTATGGTTCAAAAAGAAATAAAAATAAAATTATGACGATATTTTAAATAGATAATAATGGCGCACCTGGGTGGCTCAGTTGGTTAAGCAGCCGACTTCAGCTCAGGTCGTGATCTCACGGTCTGCGAGTTTGAGCCCCGCGTCAGGCTATGTGCTGACAGCTCAGAGCCTGGAGCCTGTTTCAGATTCTGTGTCTCCCACTCTCTGACCCTCCCCTGTTCATGCTCTGTCTCTCCCTGTCTCAAAAATAAATAAAACGTTAAAAAAAGTTTAAGTGGGTAATAATGTATGCAAAAGCAAAACTTTTGAAATAAAGATAAAGGAGTGAATAAAAGAACATTTATAGCACTAAGTGGTATCTATTAGAAAATATTACAGGCTATAAAGCTTTTATCTTCATAAGCTAAAAAAGAAAAGGAAGAGAAAAGCAAGATGAGAAGTAAAACAATATTAAAAACAGAGAGAAATCAATAACATACAAAATGAATATGCAGTAGCAAAAATTGACAAAGTCAAAGTTGGTTTATTAAAAAAGCTTGAACAATAGATAAATGCCTAAAAAAATCTGATTTAAAGAAAAAGCAAAGAATGGACATATGGAGGAGAGATAGTGACAGAGGCAGAGACTTAGACGAGGAGGGAGGTGTCAGTTTAAAAAGGGCAACAGACTGTTTACAAGCATCTGAGTTATGACAAGAGGATATTCTGTATGATCTACTAACATTTTTGGAACGCTGATGATATCGACAGATGCTTCAAAGAAAGCAACTTACCTAACCTTACAAAAGAAAAAATGTAAAAATTAGGAAAATCTGCTAGCAATTAAATTATTCATTAGAAATCTTGAAAAAGAACATATTTAAAAAAATGTTTAGTAGATTTTGTAGTGAACATTTTAAACATTATGGGAAGGAATTCAAAAATGACCTAAATATGTGAGAAGATACATCATGTTCATGAATTGAACAACTAACATTTAAATAAATCAGTTATCCCCCTATTGACAGATTCAATGCAATGCCAACAAATATACAAGCACTAGTACATGCATTATATCTATCTATCTATCTATCTATCTATCTATATATCTATCTATATATCTATATATCATCTCTCTATATATCTATCTAATGCATTTTATATATATACACTACACACACACACACACACATGTATGTGTGTGTGTGTATAGTATATGTGTGTGTGTGTGTGTAGTATGCATGTATTTCAAAATTGACAAGGTCATGAAAATGCAATGTAACAAAAATAACTGTAGTAAATTGTTTTCAAAGATAAGCATATCATTTCCTTCCATCTTTGTTTGATAAGTGGCTTTGCCCTTAATTTGTAGGTCTGTTTTCCTTCGTCTTAAATTTGGGCTATCTTGGTTACTTCCATTGACCAATAAAAACAGATAGAAGTAAGAAACTCGACTCTGAGGAACCTTGACGCTTCCACTTTTGCCCTTATGGAGTTTTACCCCCAAATTTTCACACTGTGAAAAATTCCGGGATAAATGAGAGCCCTAGGTGTCTTAGCTGTTCCTACTGAGTCCAGCACCTCATGTATCCAATCGCATCATTGAACCCAAACAAAACAACATGAGAAGCACTCCAGGCAATGCACAGAATCATGAGAAATAACATAGTATTGCTGTTTTAAGCAGCTGAATATGAAAGACATGAGAAAGAAATTTGTGTTTATAGTTGCCTACCATGAGGTTTCTGAGTGAGTTATTATACAGCATTACTGTGAATATATCTGATTATACAGAAGTTGTCACAAATGTAGTAAACATTGAGAATCATGTGATATTGGCATTAAGAGCCCGTTGCAGGCAGCAAGATGACTATTATAGAAAATTGGAAAATAGTTCTCCATGTTAAGTAGTGACAAAATATTTGGTAAACTGTCACCTGTCTTAACTTGGAAGAAGAGAACATCTATCTAAAAAACTTTTAGTTCTGGAGGGAAAACTGTGTGACAGAATGTTGAAATATGAGTTGGTGGCTAACTGACTGTATGTGATAAAATGCTATAAGAAAGACGTGACACCGTTTTGTCAGCAGAATTTAGAGAGAATATAAACAGTTCAGAAATTGCCTGGTTGAAAAGAAGCTGCTTTTCACCAATTCGAAGGTGTGGCCATTATAACAGAGTTAGGAAAAATGTCGAAGTAAAATATGACCTCAGAGTAAAGACCCAGCTAATCCATTTAGAAGAATTCTGAAAAGATCAAAATTATATCTGCTAAATCTTTTCAAGTGGAAATGAAGTGCTCCTAGAAAGCTTAAGGTCATGATCCCATAGAAGCCTGATTCACTTCAAGTACCATAGTTAGAGTTGTGTTTCATATGATTTGTGGATGGGACCATTTGTACATATAACCAACTGCAATCAAATGCATATAGTATCTGCAAATTGTTTGTTTAAGATACTGGCATAGCAAATCACCTCTGGCCTGGGATATAAGAAATCAAAATTGTTTGAGATAAAAATAAAAAAAATTCTGGATCTCCAAATTTTTATGGATAGGAAGCCATCTGAAACAGCTACTAAGCTGCAAAACAGTGGGAGGGGTAGCTATTTTCCAATGCTCTATTTAGAACTGGAATAGTGGAAAAATAAAGACACCCCCCATGCCCAGAGAGCAGAGTCAAGAGCTATGGCGACAATGGCTGAAATAGTAATACCTTGAAAGCTGAAGCAGGGAATCGGGGCTGAGCAGACGTTCATGGATGCTGTGGATTACTGACTGCTCTGCACCATCTATTCTTTATTTTATAAATGACAATATTTAGTGTTTTTACCCTATTTTTTCTACCATTATATAAGAGAGACATAAGTCTTTGTTATTTGTGATAGGATGCTGTATTGGAAATGTGTCAGATAAGTGCAAGAAGTGTATGTCAGACAGAAGAAATGACATATGATAAAGCTGCATCAGGATGAATAAAGAGAGAGTAAACAATTATTTGCCAAGAAATTAATTGTAGTTCAGTCTCATTTCAAGGAGTAAAGTGAAGGCATAGGCGTGGATCTTTATGACAGAAAAAAGAGTGATAAGTGAGTGTGTTCAAGGTCTTAACGAAGTCAAAGAAAAACTAGAAGGATAGTGCTAATATATTTGAGCTGCAGGACTAGGAGACTGATACCTGAAAGTGAGATTTTTTTTTCAAGTGGTATAGTATTGGTGATGATCTGACCATCAAGAATATGACCACGGAAGAGGATGAGTGTGATGGGGTAAAAAATATAATTAGAACCAAGTGCCTGACCTGTCCAATATAAAAGCTAAAGCCACCAGAGGTGGAGAAGGATATGAATGTGTGGAATGAAAACAAGGAAAAATTGCTATGAGTATCCAGGAATGTGCTACAAGACTAAGATCTGTACACCTGCCAACGATAGCAACACTAAGACATCACAGATGACAAAGTGTGACGGCGCGAAGTTGGATGAGAAAACACTCTGGAAAAAACAATGGCGACCAATATCTATATTATCTCCAGGCTCTGAGTATGTGAGCCTTTAGAGGAAATATAAATTCTTTTGCTTCAGCATTAATAAATGTATGTTAGTATTACTGTTATTGCCATTGCAGTTGTCCCTTTTTCTCTGTGCCTAACACTACATGATGTTATTAAAGAGGAAACACAGTGATTCCGTTTTATTTCATGCTGAGTTTGTGTCCACAAACTTCAGTAGGCATCTGTGTTAGTTTCCTAGAGCCCCAAAACAAATCATATAAACAGGATGTCTTAAAACAAAAGGAATGGATTCCATCACAATTTAGAGACCAGAAGTCTGAAATCAGTGTCCTCAAGGTGGGATCCTCCTGGTGCCTTGAAGAAAACAATCTTCCCATGCTTCTCTTCTAGCTTCTGGTACTTGCTTGAAATCCTTGGAGTTTCTTGCCTTGTAGATACATCACTGCAATCTCTGCCTGCAATTCATATTGTCTGCCCTGTGCTTCTGTGGATCTCTGTGTGTCCTTTTCTGCCTCTTATAAGGAGACTCTCAATGCATTTAGAACAAACCTTAAACCAGAATAATCTTATCCTGATCCTTATGTTAACTAATATAATAATTCAAAGACACTATTTCCAAATGGAGTCACTTCTGAGGTTCTGAGTACACATGAATTTTCGGAAGACATTATTCAACACATGCACTCTGTCCTCTCACTGAGACAAGGATGTTTGGCATCCTAATAACTCATTAGCCACTGTGTGCTTGCTATAGCATAGCAGGTGACAAGCTCAGCAGGCAACAATTGCAGGGATGCCAGAGTAACTTAAAATATTTTTTAACTATATAATATACTTGATTACTTGCTGCTTATAAAGATTGCTGATTAGTTTTAGTGAATACATTTTTAGCGTGTAATATTATATACTTAAAGAAAATTATTTTCTTCTAAACAAATTGAAATGTTAAGTAGAGAAAGATACTACCCTTGGGGTGCCTGTGTGGCTCAGCCACTTACGCGTCGGACTTCGGCTCAGGTCATGATCTCATGGTCCGTGAGTTCAAGCCCCAGTTCAGGTTCTTGCTGTCAGTTCAGAGCCTGGAGCCTGCTTCAGATTTTGTGTCTCCCCCTCTCTCTTCCCCTTCCCCACTCATGCTCTGTCTCTCTCTGTCTCTCAAAAAATGAATAAATATTAAAAATTTTAAGTAAACATATCGAAAACAGATGGGTATTTGAGTAACTATTTTAGGTATGACTGAGCTCAAAGTAATTCTAAGAGGAAAAAGAAAAAAGAAAATAGGCAGGACAAGCCATGGATGCCCATCAGGGTGCTACAGAAAATGGTGAAAAGCATTAATTGAAATTTCACATTCCTATGGTAGTGAAGATATTTTATGATGGGTCTGAGAAGAAATAATTCAAGACACAGCTGAATATGACTGGAAAAATATCAAAAAGGAAAACTGTTGCTAGATAAATAGGAGAAGAAAGATCAGTAAGGAACAGGAAAAAAAGTGGCAGCTTGATAGATACATATCGATAAAATTGCATTTTTTTATTTGAAAAAGGGTATTTCAGAATGTACATAGATTATGAATTGAATTCTTAATGAATATTGAAATAACAAACTTTTGTGTTAGGGATGTTCCAGAAATTTTAGATTTTTCCCAAATGGAAAATATATTCTATTTAGGTACTACTATTTTCCAAGTGACAGCTAATACATATAAGACATAACTACAGTGACCCCCAACTTTAGGAAAGTGTGGGAAGTTGTCTGAAAAAAGAATTCTGTGAAATATCAAGGAATGATGATGAGGCTTGATGATATAGACTGGATCAAATACTCAGGAAATTTCTGTTATTGTGAGGGAAGTGTGATTGATAGCTTGTCTAGTTTAATAGTGAGTCGGTGCTTGCTGTGTAGGAGACTTAACAAGTAGCAATAAAGCTTTTAGCTCAATGTTTCCTGTAGTTAATTTTCTAACTTATTCTACATACTTTATGTTTACTAATTTTATGTTCCTTACCCTATTGAAATTTGGTTGGAACATAATCAATCAATAAAGTTATTTATATTTGGAAGCAACCCAAAAGTCCAGCCATAGATGAAAAGATAAAGAAAATGTAGTATATACATACCATGGAATATTATTTAGCCTTAAACAAGAAAGAAGTTCTATCATTTGCAACGACATAGATGAACTTAGGGAACATTACACTAAGTGAAATAAGCCAGTCACAGGAGGACAAATACTACATGATTCCAGTTACATGAGATATCTGAAATAGTCAAACTTACAAAGAGAATAGAATGGTGGTTGTTACGAGCTGGGAGATGGGGGGATGAGGAATAGTTGCTCAATGGGTATAAAGGTGTAGTTAGGGGCACCTGGGTGGCTCAGTCGGTTAAGCGTCTGACTTTGGCTCAGGTCATGATCTCACGGTTCGTGGGTTCGAGCCCCACATCGGGCTCTGTGCTGACAGCTTGGAGCCTGGAGCCTGCTTCTGATTCTGATTCTGTGTCTCCGTCTCTCTCTGCCCCTCTCCTGCTCATGCTGTCTCTCTCTGTTTCTCAAAAATAAATAAATGTAGAAAAAAAATTAAAAAAAAATAAAGGTGTAGTTATGCAAAATGAGTACATTCTAACTATCTGCTTTATATCATAATTCATGTATGTAACAACTTGATATTATGCATACTAAAATATATTAAGGATAGTTCTCATTTTAAGTGTTCTTACCACAAAAGGAAACAATCAACCAAACAAAAACAAGCAGAAAAACCCACAAAAGAACACAAATTTTGGAGGTGATCAATATGTTTAGTACTTTGATTGTGGAAATGGTATTATGGATGTACACATATGTTGAAACTCATCAATATGTGTACATTAAATGTGTGTATTTTGGGAAATGTTTTTTATGTTTATTTATTTTTGAGAGACAGAGCATGAGAGGAGGAGGGGAAGAGAGAGGAGACACAGAATCTGAAGCAGGCTCCAGGCTCTGAGCAGTCGGCACAGAGCCCAACATGGGGCTTGGACTCATGAGCTGTGAGATCATGACCTAAGCCAAAGTCGGACATTTAACCTACTGAGCCACCCAGGCACCACTGCAAATATTTTTTAAAACTAAGAATAAATTCTGACTACGCTATACCTTACCATACTAAAATATTGATATTTATTGCACACAGAACATATTTAATGAGAGTAAGTCCAGTTCTGAAAAATCAAAAGTACAAAGAGTAAAGAGGGCCATCATAAATGGTTAGCCATTGAGCAGCATCTAGGCTCATGTTTCCTGAAGATTTTATTCCTTTAGGGTAGCTACCTAGTGGTACACAAGACTGAACAGCTGTGGGAAGAAGAAAGGGGAAACAGCCACATGCTTTCAATCAAACAAGGTAGTTCATGCCATACTAGAGAATTCCAGAGCAACTCTGTTAAGAAGGTGATAAACACTGTCCAGGATGAATAGGTAGTCAGAAAAGGCCCTGCTTTTAAGCGGCACAAACAGGAGTTGCCCCCACAAATGTTAACATTCACTGATAACAAACTGCTCTACGTGCCATGTCAAACCCAATGGTTTTTTCTCACTCCTTGTTTTCCTTGGTCTCTTATATGGTCATGGAACTTCTCACAGCTCCCAACTTTCTCAGAAATCTGTCCACTCTTGTAGTTTATAGGAATTCACTGACTTTTTTTTTTTTTGTAAGATTTTAAAGTAATCGCCACACCCAGTGTGGGTCTCAGACTCACAACTCCAAGATCAAGAGTCACGTGCTCTACCGACTGAGCCAGCCAGGTGCCCCAGAATTCACTAATATTTAGTATAGTCTATGAGGATGCAAAATAAAGGAACCTTGTTGTTACTACGACATTTATTTGTGAAAGTCTGTGTATAACTCATTTCTCTGTCTTTGGTGTGATGCTAAGGAGGAATATAACACTTGATCCAAATTAAATATTTGACCTCATGTTTGAAAATCACATTGTTGGAACATTTGAAATGCTTTTAATACTTCTGTCTCAATTTCAAATCCAGATTTTTATCTTACTGATACAATGGAAGAGGAAAACTTACATGGTGCCAGTGATGAGAAATTATGGAATCTGACAGATTAAATGCAGTATTCTTTTCACCAGCTTAGTCTTCTGTTGACATCATGGCTAGTAGATAATAGCAGGTCTTCAGTAATCTGAATTTCAAAGATATTTTGATTAGGAATGATCTCAGCAAGAAACAGAGTTCACCCAATGATTCATACAAAGATACGTTGATAAAGGAACTACTCCCTGATGGATGTGATTCCCTAATCTAGGTTATAACACCCTTGAAAATAACTTGGATCTAGCAAAAATGATTCTTTTTTATTTTTTCAGTTTAGAAGCCAGACTTTTTGGTAACTATTGTAACTTAGGTCTAGAATAACTGTTTCAGAGCTCTTCAGGAGAATCATCTGTAAAACATTAAAATAATTGACATGCATATAGTCCATCATAGACCTGCTGAATTTGAATCTCTGCAATGAGCAGCCTGATGGAAATCCAGGGTTGGGAACCTGTGTTCTAGGAAGTGTTTATACCAAAAGTGAGGGGAAACTGGGCCCTGAATTATCGAAAAATAGAAAAAAAATTTAGAAGACAAAGCATCAAAACTAGAAATCAAATTTATTTTATTACCCTTTAAAAATACATGCATCTCTTAGTATAACATTAATATTTCATATATTTGTTTATTTATTTAATATTTTTAATTATCAAATACATACTAAGTTTGTTATACATTGGAGATACAAAGGTTAAAGAAATTCTTCCTGCCTTGATGAAATTCACAGTCTGGCAGAAGGATTATTCAATGCCATCTTTTTAATCATAAATTAATCTGTGGGATAGCATAATAAAAACTGGTAAGTCACACTAAAGTATTCTAAATTGTAATGGCCTAGTATTTGGGCATGTTTTCTATTTGTTGTCCTTTGAGGCATAATAAGTCAGGTACAGAGAATCTTAAAATATCATTATCTTGTCTTCCAACCACCTAAATATTATTTTTGACATGGAATCCATAATTTTACATTTCTGGAAGAAAACAAAACAAAACATTGCATTCTACAGAATTTTGATCCTTTAAGTGTCCTTTCTGATAAGAAGTCATACCGTCTCTGACAGTTTAATTCCTTCTCTTTTTAGAAATATTCGGTCCTTTGTCTTTAGTGTTTTTTGTCCATATTTCCAGGCTTGAAATGGTTAGCTTAGATGACCAGAATTTGACCTCCAGTTTAATGGGAAAGTATGTTCACATCTGAGACTGAGTCAGTCAAATTCAAATACGAAGAAGGTACTGTCAGTCTAAATATGTGACATATCACTAACGATCCAAAGAGTTGCTTACCCTCTGCAAAATGCAAAGGACAAAATCACAGAAAGCATAAAACTCATTTCAGGACGGAAGCAAGTTCCTGATAAAGGTGTGAAGACCAAACCACCTTGGTGTATGGCATCATTAAATGTAATGCACACAGACGCAGAATCACTTACTTCAAATTATTTTAGTAGCAGGGTGATGGCTATGCTCTTAACCTGTGGCTTCATAATGAAGGTCTTTTCACCTTTAAAATAATCTTGAACCAATAAACACATCTGCAGATAATAACATTTGAAAGGTAAGATAAGAACATTCCTGGGATCGTGAAGGTTTAATTGAGGAGTTCTGCCATTAAATTCCTATTACTGTGCAATGGAGCTTTACAAACCACCTAGAAGAAAATGAGTCATTTCAGGGTAATGAAATAGTACATTCAATGGGTTTTATCAATATTAATATTATGAATTTTAAAAATAAACATTTAATTAGACATCTCAAAGAAGAAATCACAGAGTAATAAATATATTATGTATTATATATAATACATATATCATCAGAGTATCTTATATATAATATACTACTATTAGCATATTATATATAATATTAATATATTATATATTTAAGGATTGCTTTTATATCGCAATTCCTAAAAGCTTCTGATCTATGTAAGCATCTGGCTTCATGACTAATAACTCCAGCTAATTAGAGAAAAACAACTAAAAAATGTTTCAAACATATCTCCAAGTATACAATTTTTGATATTTTATCTTTCTATCTTTTTTAATATAGGGTGGGGAGAAAAATGCACCTCTTCCCCAAAATCCACATCCTAATTCTTGAATCCTGAGGATAATTTATATGAAAAAATAAATTTTGAATACATGAGTAAGTTAAAGTCCTTCAAATGGGAAGATTATTCTGGATTATCTATCTAGCCCTAATGTGTCCTTAAAAGAAGGAAGCAGGAGGATAAAGAGTTGTGACAAAGAAAGTAGAGGTCAGGGTGACGTGAGACCACAAGCAAAGGTGTGCAGGCAGCAGGTGGAAGCTAGAAAAAGTAGAGAAACAGATTGTCCCCAGAAGCTCTAGAAAGAATACAGTGCTGCTGACCCATTGAGACTACTCACATAACTGTAAGATAATAAATTTGTGTTGTTTTAGTTTGTAGTAATCATTTACAGCAGCAATAGGAAACTAATAGAGAATCATACAAGCAGAATATGTGTGTGTGTGTGTGGAAACAGACATTTATATCCATGTGTATATGTATACAAAGATATTTGTATACAGGTTGTATATATAAAGATATTGTATACAGGTATTGTATACAATATTTGTATATATTGTATATTTGTAATATATTTATATAGTCGTATTCATATGTATGTGTACAGAGTGATATATATTACATGTGTAATATGTGTATTAGTGTGTATATGTGTATTACTCACTATGCACACATGTAAATGTCTTTAATATCTAAGATATTACCACAGTGAAAATACCTAATACCCTTTTAGTGTTTACAAATGATCGCTCTACTTTATATGTGTTGAATTAGTTTGCAAATTTTAATGTGTTTATTGATACTTTTTCTTACAAGCAAGAGCAATTTAGCTCTAATATTAATTCAACAGTGATGTACATACGAAGTCCCACATTGAGTTGTGAGAAACTCCTGTCCTTCTATTGATGAGGAAAAGGGAATTTGTCATCCTCTGACCTTTCCTTCTTGACCCTGCAGGAGTGGGCAACTCCTCAGGTTCTAATCTTACCTGAGGGATGTTTCAAGGGGTGGGACTGGGAAAATGAACTGAATCAGGGAGGCTGAGTGTTCAGATGGAAACAAAAAGAAGGACCTAAAGAGCGCGTGCAAGGTTTAGAGTACGGAGTTAGGAAGCTGTGGGTTTTGAGTCTGCTCACAGGTCATTCACTTTTGACCTGCTTACCACTTACATTTTGAGCCATGCTTTTCTTGTAGAAACCTCACTTCATTAATTATACTTCTTAGTCTCAGTATTTTTGTTTGTTTGTTTTTTTGTTTGTTTTCACTTTTACGACGTTAACCAGCACTATGGACTACATTACTTATATTGTTGCTTGGGTCCATTTGGCCTGCTATAACAGAATAACTTCTAGGTGGGTCATAAACAACAAACATTTATTTTTCAAAATTCTGGAGGCTGAGAAGTTCAAGATCAAAGCACTACTGAGAACCCACTTCCTGGTTTATTTACAGCTGTCCCATCACTCTGCCGTCATGTGGCAGAAAGGGTGAGAGAGCTCTCTGGGGTCTTTTTTATAAGGTCCTAATCAATTCCTGAGGGCTCAAACCTCATGACCTAATCACCTCCATATACCATCACATCAGGCATTTGGACTTAATACGTGAATTTGGGAGAACACATTCAGTCTGTAACAGTTAATCAGTTATGAGTTCTTCCTGATGTAACATGTGAGCCTTCTCCCTGTCTGCACCGCCAACTTTCTAGAAAGAATTGAATGTACTCCTTTTTTTTTTTTTTGCTTTTTGTTTAGTATTTCCTGCTATCATGAACAAATCTTGCAAAAAAAAAAAAGCTAAAATCCTTCCAAGTACCACGTTCAAAGGATACTTCTCTTTCTCTTTTTTGTTTAAGCATTTCTCTGTATTTGATACAGATGATCATGGATTTTTTTCAGAAAATCTTTTTGCATCTGCATCTTGTAGTGCTTCACTATTATTCATTATCATTTCATCCCAAGTTATTCCCTGAGTCTTCTTACCTCACTACCCAATTAAACAATGGTGTGTTTCTCATGGTTCGTTTCTTGGATCCTTTCTCTTTTTTATAAAACCAACCTTGAGAAATCTGTATCTCTGCATGCTTGTGTATCCCCTAAACTGTGTCTGTAGCTCAAATCCCACCTGTATACTCTACACTACTTTTTCCAAATGTCTACCTGACAGTCTTCTCAAGATTTGAAAAACATGGTAAAAGTTAATCTTATTAAATTTCTAAAAACGTTCTTCTATTGTATTTCTCATTTTGATTGGCCTTTCTATTTACTTAATGACCATGCTAGAGGAATCATCTGAGATTGTACACATCCTCTCAAAAATCTAATGTGTTACAAAACGTAGTTTTAATATCAAATCCTTCCTCTCAATTTGTCCTTATATTGCCTAAGTTTAGTATATGATTTTTTTTCTTTGGAATTCTCATTTCCAACTATGGCTCTATGAACCTTTCTGGTATGCTCTTTTCCTATTTCCCCCATGACTACCTAGCTATTTACTTTTGTTAAAGATTCAACTCATAAGAAACACCTGGGCTGATCATTCTATCTTCCTAGAACACAGGCAGATTCTCCTGAGAGACTGCATCCTTCAGTCCCTTCTTTTATTGCTTTAAAACACTCAGACTAGTAATTTTTTATGTTTGTCGAATGGTTGTTATGATTTGGATGTGTGTTTTATGTAGGAGAATGAACAACATAAAGCTTAAAAGGTCAAAGTAGGATTCCAATTATGATGAAAAGTTGAGTAATAACTAAAGCATTTGAATTTTATACTGAAGGTCACAGTATGTGACTGAATGATCCCAAATATGAGACTGATACGTGTGAATCTGCATTTTGAAATATTCTTCTTAAGTTTGTATAAATTGGAAAGTTCACAGATGGGTCTAAAAGGTATTATGCTAAGTGAAATAAGTCAAAATAAGAAAGATAAATGCCATGATTTCATTCATAGGTGAGATCTAAAAAATGAAACCAATGAACAGAAAGCAGAATCAGGGAACCTATAAACCTCTAAATACAGAGAACAAAGTGCCAGAGGGAAGGGAGGGTGGGAAGATGGGCAAAATAGGTGAAGGAGAGTAAAGACTTCCGATTATGGGATGAATAAGTCATGGGAGTAAAAGGGATAGCATAGGGAATATGGTCAATAATATTGTAACAGTGCTGCTTGGTGACAGATGGAAGTAGGACAGTTGTGAGCATAGATAACATAGAGATTTTGAATCACTATGTTATATACCTGAAACTAATGTAACATTGCATGCCAACTATATCCAAATTAAAAAAAAAGAAATTAAAGGGATGAAATTTAAAAGTTTATAGGGAACATTCAGGAAGATCACTTAAGAAATAATTCTTGAAATCTCTATAAAAGTTTTAGTTATGACAGAGTAATGGATCTTGGACATATTCACATAAAAAAAGCTGAAGAAAAGAAAAAAAAAACCTGTCAACCCACAATTCAAATCCAGGAAGTTTCCTTCAAGAATGATAGTGAAATAAAGATATTTCAGCTAATCAAAAGCTAAGAAAATACATCGATGGCAGGTTTCCACTATCAAAAATACTACTGAAAAATTTTTAAGCTGAAGGGAGATGATTAATATATACAAACACTTGGAACTACAGAAAGTAATACAAACACCATAAATGAAAAATATGTAGGTAAATAAAAATAATTTATTTTAATTATTAACATTTCTTTAAAAGATAAATTTTTAAAGAAAAAAACAATTGTCACATTTTAAAATACGAAGAGGTAAAGTGGATAGGAACAAGCAAATAATAACAACATGGAAGAATATTGTTTTAAATTCTCACATTATAAAGAGATACAATGTTAAGTCAAGATAGACTGTGACAAATTAAGGATCCATGTTCTAATTCATGATGTGATTGATCAATAGATAAATATGTTCAAATAAAACATCATACATAATTAAAAATCAAATGCATGCAACATAAAGAAAAAATGGAATAGCAGTTTTTGAGAACAATATTCTCTAAAAATGAACATCCAAAATCCCACAATAAGATACTAGATACTTGGAACACCTGAATATCTCAATTGGTTAAGCGCCCAACTTTTGATTTGGGGTCAAGTCATGATCGCACAGTTGTTCAGGTCGCTCATGATCTCAGGTCATGATCTCACAGTCTGCGCTGGACATGGAGCCTGCTTAAGATTCTCCCTTCCACTCTCCCCCTGACCCTCCTGCTCATTCTCTCCTCTCTCTCTCTCTCTCTCAAAAGAAAAAAAAAAAGAGGATAGTAGAAACTGAAGTCTTTTAGTCTTTTTTAGGAACAGGAATGAAGGAATGTCTCTCTTTCTGGTCTCTCCTCCCAGACAGAGTAGCAGTAGGGAATTCCATAGGTTCAAATTCCTGCCTCCTGATTTTGCACATGTTTCAACATGCAGGACCTTGCTCTGAGATTAAGACCAATGTTGGTTTTGATAGGTTGGTAATATTAGAAATCCAGCTTCTATATAAAGGCTCAGATAGGTTAAAAGGGTGAAAAATTGTACCATGCAAACACTAATCATGAGACAGCTTGAGTGGTTGTATTAACAATAAGCAAAAATAAGCATTTAGACAAAGAATGTCCCCAGAGAAAAAGGGAGTATATAATAATGGTAGATGTTCCATCAAAAATCCGTTAGAACCATAATGTGTAGGCTCCTGATTACAGTGCCAATTTACAAGGAAGTGGTACATTCAAGGATTGTGGCATTTAGTTAGCAACTTTCACTATTTAGATAGAAAAAGAATATGAAGCATCTGGTTACATATGTTCTAGTTTTAATGTTGTTTGTTATTCTAAATTGTAGCATAAAACACTACTATGATTCCAGCAGAATATGACTTGTGGTACTTGTGATAGCTCTTAAAAAAGTTAGTGTTGACCTTCAAGTGCCGGGTAGAGAATTCTGGTAGCATTTGATGTCTCTAGAATCCTTTGCAGTGAATTATTAACTTTGGGTTGAACAGAGAGTGTCTCAAAATTTTATAATGCTTTGCAGTGCTATTGCTGCTAGATGCATAATCTATTTTTTTCTTTTAATTAGCATCTTACTTACTCCCTAAATATATAAATTCAAATGAAGTGCCATAGGTAGAAAATGTTAGTAATATGATCCAGATGGTCCAACAATTCTGTGTCTCTCTGCTTTCTATTTCTTCAGAGAGACTTGAGCCGTAGTATTATATTGATGCTCTAATTAAGCTTTATATTTAATCACTTAATTTGCCTATATTGGAAGCATACTCTGCTATCTTCCCTAGCTTTTTATCACTACTGCACTAATAACTGTATCCAAAAAAAGCAAGCTTAACATCTTTATTGATCTATGTAATTAGTCCTGAAATCACATTATAGAAAATCTTTTAAAAGTCAGGGTGTATCATGCATAAAGAACTATTTCTACTTATTGCTTTTTTAAGCAATTAGCTTTGTGACCACTGTGCTATTTCCCCACAGTATAACAAATATAAAAATGACACCAAGAATTTATTACCTGTGTTGGACAAAATTGAAATAGTTACAGTGTTTATGAATGATATACAAAAAATTTTACAGTAATGGAGGTAGTAAATTCTATTACAAATCTCTGTCAGTAATGTTTGAGTAACAATGACAATCGCCGTTTTGTGTTCTTCTTTCTGGTTTTGATAAAGAACCATAGCATGTTCAACATATATGCCCTCAAGTGATTTAGAAAGCAATAATGTACAGCAATAATTAAAACACCATAAAGTGCAGCCTTCCAAACAAACAAATGCCAATGTTTTATTAGGGAGTTTTGTAAAGAGTATAAAGGTCTTTGGATCATTATCACAAATGCCAGTCCAGGTTGAATCAACATGCAAATGAGATTGCGAATCTCTGTAGGATGTTCAGTGCACTGATGCCCATCAGAGGTTTAAATATTAGAGAATTATAAATAGAAACTGATGAGCCTCACATATTACTGAAAGTAATTTCAAGCCCTTTGCAAAAATAAGATAAAATTTCATTCAAGGAAGTTATCAGGCAGCAGAGCATAGTTAAAACTCATTGGCCTGCTCAATCATGGGAACAGTAATAGGTTCTGTAATTTACCATACGGATTTTTGCCTAATTCAAATGTTTTCAGATAGCTTCAAAGGCTCTAATGAAAGTAAAACTCCATCTTGTATAAATTATCCCTCCATACATTTCCCTAATCCCTCTGTGTAATTTTAGAGGTCAAATCACCAACTTGGGAGGTTTTCATATAGTGAGAGGTGGATCCAATGGCTAGAGAAAATGGCTATTTACATTGAGTTATTTTCACAGGTAAATGGGATTCCTCGGAAATTGTTTAAATTAGTGAAAATAAGCCAGCAGGAAGTTGCAGGGCAGCGATTAGGTTAGGTAGAATCTAACCTAATCATAAAAAGGTTTTTGATTAAATGGCTATCTTGCAAACAATATGTTCAAAATAATTGTAGAATAGAAAAATATGTAAAATAAGTTGTATTCATTTTGTAAGTGAAATTATGCCATGATTGGGATTTTTACAGTTGAAAAAAGTCAAAACTAAAAGGACATTTATTTGAAATATAATGGAAGTAATAAATATGATAAACAATAAAAACTATCCATCTGATAAGTATAAATGAAAACAGGCTTACAAAGTCAAGTTTTCCTCCTTAATTCCAGACAAACTTTATTTAGCACTAGTTATATGTAGTGACGCATTTTTTTTCAAGTGTTGTTTGTTTATTGGGTATTTTAAAGTGAAACTCCAGCATTTTTATATCATTCATGTTACCAGTTACAAGTGAACCAATTTGTGCATTTCTGTGTGAATACACACACACACACACACACACACACACACACACATATATTAAAGAGTATCTGTAACTATCGTTAAAATTATGTATTAACTTCTTCCCAGGAGCTCTGGCTTATAAGACAGTTTAATAAGAGAGCCAGAAATCTACAGTCATTATTTTTCATAACCTAATGAGAAGGAATAAAAATTAAAGGAAAACTCTAGCTAATTGCACAGAACAACAACAACAAATCGACCCAAAAAGAGAAAAGAGTGTATTCTGGTAATTTTTCACTTAAGCATATCGTTGATAACCATTCTTTGTGCATTCTTTGAATTTATAGGGCATTTAATTTCCTCAATTTTCCCAATGGTAGTAACGATTTTAGTACTACATCACTCTTGTTCTAAATCATTGATTTAAAATAGCCAGCCGTTGACTGGGTTTTCCTCTTCACTCCAAAGTAATTTACTTCAATGCTGACTTTCAACTTTTTTTTTTTTATTATTATTTATTTTTGGGACAGAGAGAGACATAGCATGAACAGGGGAGGGGCAGAGAGAGAGGAAGACACAGAATCGGAAACAGGCTCCAGGCTCCGAGCCATCAGCCCAGAGCCTGACGCGGGGCTCGAACTCACGGACCGCGAGATCGTGACCTGGCTGAAGTCGGACGCTTAACCGACTGCGCCACCCAGGCGCCCCTCAATGCTGACTTTCAATAATCTGTCTTGGAAACACATTTTTCATTATAATTCTCGTCCTTTAGGTGTTCTACAAACCAACCAAACAAACAAACAAAAAACCATTACCTTTGGGAGGCAAAAATGTGTTTTAGATGTAGTTTATTTTCTGAACTTATGAAAACTGAGACTATTACATGTAAATGCAGCCTAAATGTATGCTGCAAAAAGCAAATGGGTTTTTTCCCTTTTTGTTAAAGATTTGACAGTTTTCCTACATTTTCTCTTTCTTTCTCTCATCTCCCATTCTCCCCCATCTCTCATGTGTTCTTTCTCGATGATATTTTCTCTCTTCCTTCCTGCAAGCCTAAACAATCTCTCTGCATCTTGGCTAAATAGCTCTACTTAATTATTGAGTTATTTCTCTATTATAAGAATAACATTTTTACTTAGGTTAACCACAAAATAAATTCAATTTATATTTAAAAAACCCTAATTTTCTTTTTTTAAGCATAGAATTTCCTTTTTAAAAAGAACTAATTATTTAAGAAATAATTTGAAATATAGTTTAGAGGCAAAAAATTATAATTTGTAAAGTTATTAATAGATAACTGAGGATTTGTCAGTTGATACCATAATTTTGATCATAGACAAATATCCAATGATTCTAACCGATCATTCGGGATTTTTGACCAAAGATTAATGAAACAAACATTCAGATCTCTGAATTATCTGGGTGGTCTTGTCGAATACTGAAAGGGTATCATATAATTCTGTGTTTTTATTCAGTTAATATTATCTATACTAAGGAAAGATTATTCTACCTATGTGAACGCATCTTTTTAAAGCATGTTATTTTTTTTGTGAAACATAAAAGTGGAAAAGATATGCATTCCATTCAATTTGGAAATATATTAAAATAAATATCATTGGATAATTCAGAGATCTGAAAGATGTTATCAATTAAATTCAAACACCTCAAGAGAAATACAGCCACTGTGTGTGTGCGTGTGTGTGTGTGTGAAGAGTGCTAAATTATTGTTTTTTAAAAGCAATGACTTAAAACTTCTTCCTACATTTAATGTAAGTAAATAATTCAGATGACTGCTTCCCAAAGAATCACACTCTAGAGAGTACCTAAACACTCACAAAATCCAACAAGAAATAGTTTTATATTACCATTAATCAAAATTTCTTCATTAGAGCCCTCCAGCTATTTACATGGACACTAGAAAAAAAATGAAAGGATAATTACAGAAAATTATTATTTAATAATTTTATTTAAGGCTTACTCCTTAAAATTTTGACTCTACATATAGAAGTCTTATCTAACGTGCATTAATTTAGGCTATATACACACACACACACACACACACACAAATACACACACAAATAAGTAAAATTATATAACCAATATAAGTGGCTAACAGTGATTCCATGTGAAATTCATATTGAAATTTTTGAAAGCCCTTCCTAGTTAAGCATAACTTTTGGTTGCAAAGTACACTGTAGTTGCAATCCGTATTATATCACCAAAGGTAATTTGTCGATCTCTACAATCTATCTGGTTTTGCAATTTGGCAGGAGGTCTTTCAATGGAGTGGTAGAAATCCTGAGCCCTCACAAGATGGCAGTAGTGTAACATTAATGTTAACAATATTTGTCATTCATAAAAGGAAACTCTTGGGTTTTCAAATCATGAAAATACTTTAAAATACTAACCATGGGAGTCAGGCCTGAAAATAGAAAATGATCAGCAAAGTGGAATTTGATATAAATATAATATATTAAGTCTCAGAGAAGCAGCTTAAATGCAATGATTCTTTCTTGTACCAATTTATTTTCTACTTATTTGTTTTTCATGAGGAGGTGATACAAAAGAGTGCTCCTACTCATCCTTTCCTCTCTTATGCAAGCTGGTTAAAAGAGAGTAAGTCCTTGAATCTATTTTTTCGTATTTTATTTTTAAAATCCTAGCAGCCATAGTAAATTCTCTATGTAACAAATACATAAAAATGATGCATACTTTGTTTTAAAATTTTGATAGAATGCAGGAATATGAGAAATCACACTGCACAGTCGTTAGTGTCAGATATACCCATATAAAAATAGTGGTTTCTTCAGTTTAGGCGTGTTACTTAAATTCTCTTAGTTTCCACATCCGTAATATGAAAGTTATAGATCCTATCATTCAGAACAACCTTGAGAAACCAATGACACAAAGCTGTTATTACTGTCATTGCCTTTAACACTTGATTGGAGTTTACAGAACATATTCAAATTAATGCATTTCCTATCAGCCTCAAGTCTTTTCAGCAAAGGTTATTATATTTCTGTATGCTTCTGTGACAAAATTTAGTGCATTTTTCCCCTGGGACAACCCCACTGTTTGTGTAGTTAACATTTCTCCAGTTTAATTCCTCTATTTCATCTGAGTTGTTGGACTAGTCAGATAGGTTCCAATGGGTTGTTATCACAGAGCCTTCCAAAACTGGCTTGTATTAATTCTTTACTATTTAGCTGCACTTAACTTTTCTTCCTGTTGACCACTTGTTACCCTGAACAACATTGCTGACTTTGTTTCTCCTTTTCCATTACATTTAGTCAATCACAGTTTTTGAGAGAAAAAAAATAAGGCTCTATTTCAATGTCCATTGTCTTATCAAATTGTCCTAATTCATATATATGCCCAGATTGTTGATAAATAGAAAGGAAGGAATTTTGTGTGCTCCTGTCCTCTTAGACATACCCATATAAAATATCTAATGTACTTATGTAATCCTGGATTTAGAGGCATATGATTTCTATCTAGTTGGATAAAACCCCAAGAATTATTAAATAACAATTATTGAGGTATGACCAATACACAAAAAAATTACACAAATAAAAATAATTCAGCTCAAGTAAATATCATAAAATGCACATGGTGTAACCACTGACAAGATCCAGAAATAAAAAAAAAAATTATCCCATAAGCATGCTTCATGCTTTATCCAGTTTTTATACCTGTCTTCTCCCCGAAAATAATCCCTACTGATTTCTCAAGCAGATTAGTTCTGCCTGTTTTTGAACTTCGTATAAATAGAATCATGCACTTTCATAAGCTTTTCTGTTAGGTTCTTTTTGGTCAACATTATGTTCAGGTGATTCATCTTCATTTTGTAGCGCTATAGTACATTCCATTTTATTGGTGCATAACAGCATATTAAGTGAAGAGACCACGATATATGCATGCATTCAACAGAAATTTAGGTTGTTTCAAGTCTGGGGTTATTATGAATAATGTTTCTATGAAAACTCTTTTTTCTAAATTTGTGTTATCACCTAGGGGTGAAATTACTATATTCATAGCATATTGCATATGCTTAATTTTGTTAAGAAAATGTAAGATTCCTCTGATGTTGTAATACCAATTTATATTCTCATAAGTTGTCGACGAGATTTCAAATTGCCCCCACAGATTGCGTTTTTAATTGTAGGGATTCTAGTGAGTATGCAGTCTCATCTCAGTATGAAGATTTTTTTAAAAAACATTAAAAAAAATTCAAACATTCAAAAAACGAAGAACTATCCAGTTAACTCATAGTCACCGCATAGATTCAAAAATTTGACTTTTACAGTATGTGCTTCAAATCATATTTACCCACATATCTAATCAGTCTCTATACCCGTCTATCAGCCCGTCTTCAATTTTTAATGAATTTGAAAGTAAGTTACAAATTTCAACATATAACCCCTAAATAATTTGGCATGCTTATCATAAACTAGTTTTGCCATTTGCTTATGCTTTTTTGAGAGAAAACTAAAAATATATAAAATCTACAATTCTTAAGTTTATCAATGGATAAGTTGACAATGTAGGTACTAGATAAGTCCAAATCCTATGAAGATATAGAAGAGCACAATCACTTTCATTTTTCTGATGATTAATAGTGTTGAGTATGTTTTCATGTGCTTAGTTGTCATATGTATTGCGTTTTTTAAACTGGTTTATTGAAGTATGATTGACATGTTAAAAACCTGTACATATTTGTGTATACAATTCAGCAAGTTGGGGGTTAAGTATACACCATGAAAACATCACCAACATCAAGGCCATAAACCTATCCATTACCTCCCAAAATTGCTTCCCATCCCTTTTATTATTATTATTATTATTATTACCATTATCATCATCATTATTATTATTATTATTAATGTGCATGGTAAGAAAACGTAGGAAAGGTCTACCTTCTTAGCAAATTTTAAATATACAATATAATATTGTTAACTATAATCACTGTGCTGTATAGTAGATCTCTAGAACTTATTTATTTTCCATAACTTTGTATACTATAATAATCATATCCACATTTTCTCCTTCCTCCAGCCTCTGGTAACCATGATTCTCTTCTCTGTTTCTATGAGTGTGATTATTTTAGATTTCACACATAAGTGAATATATGAAATATTTGCCTTTCTGTGCCTGGTTTATTTCACTTAGCATAATGTCTTCAGATCCATCCATGTTGTAGCAAATGGCAGGACTTCTGTTTCTAAGGCTGAATAATACTCCATTTTATGTATATAACACATTTTCTTTACATTCAGATAATTTGCCCATTGCTTAAAATTTTTATTTCTTTTTCTTTTTTTATTTTATTTTTGTTAAGTGTTGAAATGTTTTTATATATTCTAGATATAAGTTGTTTACCACATATGTGATTAGTAAATATTTTTTCTGTCTTGTGAGTCCTTGATCTATCCTATTTTGATGTCAATACCATAGTACATTTTTGTATCTATAAAAAATTTTTTTAATGTTTATTATTTTTGAGAGAGAGAGAGTGAGACAGAGTGTGAGCGGGGGAGGGTCAGAGAGAGGGAGACCCAGAATCAGAAGCAGGTTCCAGTCTCTGAGCTGTCAGCACAGGGCCCAACGCGGGGCTCAAACTCATGGACCAGGAGATCATGACCTGAGCTGAAGTCAAACGCCCAACTTACTGAGCCACCCAGGCGCCCCTATTTTTATATTTATGATAAACATGCAGGCTGATAGTATAACTCTACAGCATTTGTTCTTCATTTTAGAATATGAGCTGGTTGTTGTAAACTTTTCAATATTCATGTAAATTTTAGAATAAGCTTATCTTTTCAATAAAAAGAATGAAAGAAGCCAGGTGTTCAGAGTTTTCCTAAATATTAGATATTTTGATGTTAATGTAAATGCTGTCTTTAGACAAATACACGCAACTGCCTGGACTTTTTTTTAATGTTTTATTTGTTTTTGAGAGAGAGAGCATGAGCCGGGGTGGGATTGAGAGAGAAAGGGACAGAACATCCAAAGAGGACTATGTGCTAAGAGCAGCAAGCCCAATGTGGGGCTCAAATTCACGAACTGCAAGATCGTGTTCTGATCCGAAGTCAGATGCTTAACTGAGTGAGCCACCCAGGTGCCCCTGTAAATGCTGTTTTTAAATCTCAGCCTCCAATATGTTTATTGCATTGTATAAAAAAATACAATTTATTCGTATACACTGATGTTATACCTTTCGACTGTGCCAAATTTATTAAATAGTTCTTGCAGACTTATTTTTGTCCATCCCATTGGATTTTCTATAGAAATAATTTTTTGTAATCTGTGAATACAGTTGTTTGTATTTCTTTTCAATCAAGATAGTTTTTATTTCCTCTCCTTGATTAACTGCAATGCTTAGAACCTCCAGTATAATACAGAAAAGAAATATTAACTGTAAATACGCATGCTTTGTTTCTGTTCTTAGGTGGAAAACATTTAGCTTTCATCTTAAAGTACAATGTTAACAATTGGTTTTCATAGCTTCAAGAAATTTACTTCCATTCCAAGTTTGGTAAGAGTTTTTGTTTTGTTTTCGTTTTTGTTTTTGTTTTTGTTTTTGTTTTTGTTTTTGTTTTTGTTTTAAACCAGGAATGGATATAGAAACAATTGTATGGACAGAGATGAGCTATGAATATTCTTTTTTTGTTTCATAATGTGGTGAATTACAAAAATTATTGTTAAATGATAAACCAAGTCTACATTTATGGGATAATACCCACTTTAGAAATATACAGAGATGATAT
Organism: Panthera leo; assembly: GCF_018350215.1. Lineage (NCBI taxonomy): Eukaryota > Metazoa > Chordata > Mammalia > Carnivora > Felidae > Panthera > Panthera leo. Next base: position 152,459,834 of record NC_056682.1, on the reverse strand, counting down.
TTTGTACTTATGTTCTATAATGTCAATGTGAATACTGAATTAGTAGATACTAAACATTGCTTGCAGAGAAAATGCAAAGTTAGGTTCCAGTGAGCCTATGGATCACAACATATTGATTAACTGATCAATACATAATCTTGTTTTATGTATATTTCTCCTTAAAGACCCTTTATTTAATATATACTGTTGATTATTAGCATTGAATTCATGACCAACAGTACCACCACTCACTTAATGAAACTCAGACACGTGTATATCTTCCATCACAACCTTCTTGCAGTTGAGAACACAAGACAGCACTTCAGTAACACACTCAGGCTCATTTTAAACAGCAAAATTCCCAGTAGGAATGTCAAAAATGTGACACTAAATAGATCAAGAAAAGGACATTTTTTTAAGGATAAGAGCTGAATCAAGAAGGCACAGCATTGCGTTATTTAATCCCATTAGGAATGTAAGTGTCCTATGAGTCAAATCTGCGACCACTCGGTATGTGTCTGCAAATGATTATGAAAATACAAGTACAGTTTAGGGGGTTACAAATAAATTTTAACCAATAAGCAAATGAGAATAATGAGAAAAATGAATAATGAGAATCCACTGCATATAATTTTTGTTTTGCTGGATTTTGTTTGCTGTTCTTAAAAGAATTTTTGCAGCTGTAATCTTGAGAGATATTGGAATGCAATTTTTTAAATTTAATTTTTGTCTTGATTCAATATCAGAGTAATTCTGGTATCATAAAATGAGAGGAATTCACCCTCTTCAATTTATAAAGTACTTGTGTCGCATTTGTATTGTTTCATTCTTAAATATTTGGTGAAATTCCACACTGAAGCCATCAGGGCCTGGAGGATTTTTGTTTGTTTGTGTGGTCTGTAAGTTTCTTAAGTACAAGCTAATTTTTTTCTAATAAATAGTGGCCTATTCATGTTATCTGTTTCCTTTTGAAAGAGATTTGGTGGTTTATATACTTCAAGTAATATTACCATTTACTATAAATTGTTAAATTTATAAAATTTTCACAGGAATCTATCCCCAAAACCAAGAGCACACTGTATACACTGTATGTTAGCCAAGTTGGCAATCAATCATATTTAAAAAAATAAAAAAAATAAAAAATAAAAACATATTTTCTTCCTTTTCTTTTTATATCTATAGAACCTTTTCACAATGTCAGCTCTTTCATTTCTGACATTGGAATGTGTGTCTTCTCCCCTTTTTCCTTCAGTCTGAGTAGAGGTTTATGAACTTACTGATCTTCTCAAATTGCAGGATTCATTTTTCAAATTGACTTTCTTCGTTATTTCTGTTTTCTGTCTTATTGAGTATCACTCTCTCTCTTTTTTTTAGTATTTCCCCCACCACACCCCCTTTTTTTTTCTGGTGACTTTGGGTGTTTTTTCTTTCTCTGTTTTCTAAAGGTGGAAGCTAATGTTGTTAGAGTGAGACCGTTCTTCTTTTCTAATGCAGACATTCAGTATTATAAATTATCCTGAAGGTACCACTTTAGTGATTTCCCATAAATTTTGGTATGTTTTGGTATGTTTTGTTTTCATTTTCATTCAGGGCAAGGTAGTTTTTAATTCAATCTGTTCAAGGTTCATATGTTAAAACTCTAACCCCCAGCACCTCAGAATGTGACAATATTGGGAGATGGAATCTTCAACCAGTTTACAGTTAAGTGAGATGGTATGTGTGGGCTCTAGTATAATCTGATGGTTGTGCTAATAAGAAAAGAAACTGTGGACATGCAAGAGATAGCAGGAATACATGTGCATTTATTTCATTGGAAATAGGAGTGCCCGATGAGTCAAATTTTTAGCCACTCTATGCATATAAGGCCATGTGAGAACACAGCAAGAAAGTGATCATCTGCGGGCCAAAGAGAGAGTCCTCAGAAGAAACCAAACTGTATCAATGCACTGAGCTTGATTTTTTAGGTTCCAAAACTAAAGAAAAAATTTCTGTGCTTTAAGCCACCCAGTTTCTGGTATGTTATGGCAACCCTCGCATAGGTTCTTTAGAAATGTGTTTTGTTCCAAAATATGTGGGAAGTTTGTAGCTGTCTTGTTGTTGATTTCTCATTTAAGTCCATGGTGGTCAGAGAACCTACTTTCTATGACTTGAATCTTTTTAGGATTATTGTAAGCGGTTTCTCTGTCCAGCATGTGGTCTTAGTAGTGATTCCTCAGTGTGGGGTAGAACAGAACATATTTTTTATGCATTTTCTATTCGGTATTCTATAAATTCCAATTAAGTCACTTTGGTTGATAGTGTTGTTCAGTCTCCTATATATTTACTGAATATCTCTTTCTCCTTGTTCTTTCGGTTTTTGAGACAAATGTTAAAATCTCTGACTATAACTATGGATTTGTCTATGTCTTCATACAGTTCTTTCAGTTAATGCTTCGTGTACTTCAAAATTCTGTTATAGATTCAGAGTCCTTTAGGATCATTAGGTTCTCGTGATAAATTGTGCTTTTTATGGATTTATTTTAGGCAATTAATCTTACATATCAAACAGCTTAGATATAGCTATTACGTTGGGATCTGATGCTGGGCCTAAAAGTCAACAGGGCAAATAGTAGAGGAAGAAATATGGGGATAAATAAAGTGGGGAAGCACAAGACCAGACTGGAACACCTGAGGACTATTTGGACCCTGCATTGCTCTCCCCCCACCTCCAAGCTACCAACTTTGATATTGTGGTGGCCGGAAGGAGAAACAGGAGCTCTTTGGCAGGGAGCTACACACAGACTTGGCCCAGGAATGTTGAGAAGCTGAAGAATCAGATCTGGCAGGAGCTGGAGAAGCCTCTGGGCTGCTGCGGCCCGCCATCCGCAAGGTGAGCCACAGTTTAATGCCATGTGGGCTACAGGAGTGCTGGGTGCCCTGAGTACAGAAAAGAATGTGGCTGTTGACTCATGTTGCTGTCCAAATCTCATATAGAGTATCTCATGGAGCACCAGCAAACCTGAACCTTTTCAGGGATGGAAATTCTCCACATTTTGTAGTTTGCTACACTGCCACATACAACTTACCATATCTCCGCCTCAGGGGAAATGGCAAGATTTCATCAGATCCAAAATGCAGAAATGTGTGGACATTGTGCTGTCATTTTATCATTATAAAGTAAGCTTTTATCTATGATTTATGTGTATAGATTACATTTTTATCTGATTTTATCTATGATATCTATGATATATGAACTATATATATCTTTTTTTTCTTTGCTAAAATCTGCCACATCTGATATTAACGTAGTCTTCCTATCTTCCGTCAGTTTGATGTTACCTTGGTACACTGTCTCCATTCTTTCACTTTTAACACATTTGTGGCTTTACTATTTAAAATGGTTTTCCTGTATCAATTTATATTGATTCTTTTTTTAAAATGTAACCTGAAAATCTCTGCCCCTAAAATCGCATACGTTAAATGTGGTTGGTGATGATATAATTGAGTTTAAAACCAGTGGTTTCTCTTTGTTTTCTATTTTCCCAACTATTCTTCCTTTTTCTCTGACTTCTTTTGGAAAGTTTCAGTTCATTTGTCTCCTGCCTTTCAGGGATTACTGTTTATTCCCTTTTGTCCAATGTTTGGAAAATGGTTGTTTTATAAATGTTGTCTGGGTTTTTTTTTTAAATTTGCTTCAGGCTGCAGTATATATTTTAGTCCCTATTATTTTATCTTGTCCAGAGGTGGATGTCTACGTAGACAATGATTTAAAGCAGCTATTATAAAAATATTCAAGAATTCAAATTGATAGATGAGCATTATAAAAGAACAGATAGGAATCCTAAGCCGAGGAGTGAGAACTGTATAAAACAACGAAATGAAAAATCTAAACCTGAAAAATTCCAATATGTAAAAATTTGAAAAACTAGCCAGATTAGCTTAACAGCAGATTGGAGATAAATGAAGAACCAGTGAGTGAAGTTGATTATAGATCAATAGATATTATCCAATCTGAAGGTCAGAGAGAAAAAATAAAGTTTGAAAATAAAACACAGATCCTTAGAAACCTGACATACTATGTCTAATAGGCCCAAAATATATGTTAATTGGTGTCTCAAAAGGAAAGTAATGTGGTGAACCACCTTTCTTGTTATGTGTGTTAGCTGCTTGGGCATTCCTGTGAAGTGAATATTTAGGTATTTTGTCTATGTTTTGCTGGTTTGTCTCTGCTTTCTCATTGATTTACAGAGGATCTTTATATTTACTGAATGCAAACATTGTTTGGGCTATGTGGGTTGAAATATCTTCCTCCACCCTGCAGTTTTCTTTTTCATTCTTAATCTGCCTTTAATTAATAAATGCTTTGCATTTTAATCAATATAATTTATCTCTTTCTGGATGTTACTGCTTCGTGTAAGACGTTTTTGGCTCTTTTGATTCCTTGATAGTATCTTTCTCCTCAAAATTTTATTATTTCTTTTCTTCCATTTAGGTCTCCTTTCCACCTGACATGTGTTTTAAGTACTAGGCAAAATGTCACTTATTATAGACTGTTCTTCCCCTACTACTCCATCATAAATCAAGTGTCTTTTTTACATGTGCATCTATGCCTGTGCTCTCTATCCCTTCCCATGAGCCTGTTGTCTATCATCACACTAGTACTAAAGTTTAAAGTCAAACCATTTTAGGAGCGCCTGGGTGGATCAGTCAGTTAAGTGTCTGACAGTTCAGGTCATGACCTTGTGGTTCGTGGGCCCGAGCCCTGTGTCAGGCTCTGTGCTGACAGTTCAGAGCTTGGAGGCTGCCTGAGAGTCTGTCTCCCTCTCTCTCTCTGTCCCTCCTCCACTCACACTCTGTCTCTCTCTCTCTTTCAAAAAAAAATAAACATAAAAATTTTTTTTTAATCAAACCATTTTAAAATAAGTCTTGGTATTTGGTAGGGTAAATCCTAAGTCCCTTACTTTTGTTCATATATCTTTAAAGTTATTGCTAGCTATTTTTAGCCACCTGCATTTCTATGCACACTTTAAATTGAGTGTATTAATTTTCACAGTGAATTTCCTTGAGATTTAAATTGAGTTGGTGTTAAATCTTTAGATGTATTCAGATATAGTTGATATCTCTACAATACTGAGAATTTCTGTTTCAAAATCTGTAATATGGAGCATCATTCATAGATATATAATAAATTGAGTTTAATGCTACCGGTAAAAAAATAAAATAACATTAAGAAGAGAGTTGGAATTAATTTCATGAATCTAATTTATGGGTTAACACACATTGAGTGTGATTTTCTTTTCAATCTGTAAAGTTTAACTTTACCTATATTATTTTTGTTTGATTAAAATTTTTCTATGGCATAACAGTCAGTTAACAATAATTAAATATTTCAAATTTTAACACCATGCTTTGACTTAACTGACTCTTCAATGATTACACATTATACATTTGTTCATAATTCTCACTTTCTTATGTAAAGACCACACACATGTGCACAAATTTATTTTGAGACAAAAAAATACACTCTTTTTATGTATTTTATTTATTTTTTTAAGCTTATTTATTTTGAGAGAGACAGAAATAGCACAGGTGGGGGAGGGGCAGAGAGAGAGAGGGAGAGAGAGAATCTCAAGCAGACTCTCAGCTGCCAGCACAGAGCCCAGTGCAGGGTTTTGGGCTCTCGTGAAACGAACTCACAAAACAGTGAGAGCATGACCTGAGCTGAAACCAAGAGTCGGGAGCTTAACTGACTGAGCCATCCAGGTGCCTCAAAGTGCACTCTTTTTACATGTCTCAAAATAACTGGTTCCAAAACAACTGGTAGAATAGAGGAGAAAAATGAGAAAAGTTTGGTATAACAATTTGTAATTAAGCACATATTTACCCAATTGAATATTTTGTTCTTGGATTAATAAAACAGATGTTAACATCACTTATCTATTGCTCCCAAATGTCTAATTCAGTGCTTTATGATAAATTACAAAACCCCTATAAGATATAAAATATTATTCATGACTATTGCTATATTTTTTCTACAATCTAGCTTACATAAATTTGAAAAAAGTACAACCAGAAACACTAAATTGATATTGATTAGAAAGCAGCATGGTAATGAGAAAACAGCTCCAAATGTAGAGCATGTGAGACTTTGATTCTAGCCCCAGTTCTGTGAACATCTCTCTGCATGGAGTTGAGAAGCATTCCTTAAAGTCTCTGATCCTCATTCTTCCTATTAAATAGAAGACCTCAACTAAATACCTCCTACAGTCATTTGAAAATCTAAGCATCATGATTTGATATTCTACACTTCTACAGGGTTATTTTTCCACATCTGGTTATTAGAACTTCAAAAATGAATTTCCTATGCCCCATACTAAAACAAGAAGAACCAGACGTTGTTTATGCCTATGTAAAATACTTAAGCTCACACCGAACAGCCAATTAATGTCTAAAACAAAGCCATCATCTTCCCATTTAACCAAAATCCCGCTATCAATGACCCTATGTATAACTCGTATCACTATCATCACAATCTCTATCATATATCTTCTGAGAAGTCATCTCAAATTTATTTCCCATTTTAAGTTCCTAATTCCTGTCCGTTTTCATTCCATACCAATAGGTATTTTTTCCATGCCGGTTATTTCTGACAATTACCCCGTATGCTCATGTTTCACATACTGTGCAGACTGTCCTCAACTTACAATGGTTTACGATTTTCCAACTTTACAGTGGTGTGAAAGTGATATGCATTCAGTAGAAACTGTGCTTCAAATTTTGCGTGTGTGATCTTTTTATTTTCTTTCAATCCCAGTGTAGTTAACATACAGTGTTATATTAGCTTCAGGTGTGCAGTACAATGATTCAACGATTCCAAATATTACACAGTGCTCATCAAGATAGGTGTGCTCTTAATTCCCTTCACCTACTTCACCCACCCTCCCTCCCCACTTCCCTCTGGTAACCATCTATTTTCTATAGTTAAGAGTCTGTTTTTTTGTTTGTTTGCCTCTTCCCCCCGCCCTTTGTTTGTTTGTTTTGTTTTTTAAATTCCACATGAGTGAAATCATACGGTATTTGGTTTTCTCTGACTGGCTTAATTTGCTTAGCATTATACTCTCTAGATCCATCCATATTATTGCAAATGGCAAGGTGTCATTCATTTTTTATGGCTGAATAATATTTCATGTATATACATTCCACATCTTCTTTCTCCATTCACGGATCAGTCAACATTTGAGCTGCTTTTGAATTTTGTTGTCCTCCCAGGATTACAACATGCAGTACGAAACTCTCATGACGTTGGTAAGCAGCAGCAGCAAGCTGAAGCCCCCAGTCAGCCGCATGTTCAGAAGCATAAACAGCCCATACACTGAGAACCATTCTGTACCCAGCCATTTTGTTTTCTCTTTCAGTACAGTAGTCAATAAATTACATAAGATATTCAACAACTTATTATAAAACAGGCTTTGCCTTAGATGATTTTGCCCAACTGCAGGCAATTGTAAGTGTTCCGAGCATGTTTAAAATCGGCTAGGCAATGCATTTTTGACTTATGATATTTTCAACTCATGATGAATTATTCAGGACATAACCCCATTGTAAGTTGAGGAAAAGCTGTATCATGTTGCATTCAGTCTATCTCTTTCAATCCATTCTGTAAAAACTGCCCAGCTAAATACCAGTTTTGTAAATTTAGTTTTTTTTCATAAAATTCAAAATCTGACATTTCCATTGTTCCTTCTACAGCTTTTCCTCTTTAGATATGTTATAATCTTAGATAAATTATACACATAAGAAAAATTGTAATTTTAACATATATTAAAGTAATGTAGATGTTTAGAATATGTATAACAGTAAAATAGTAAACACAAATGTACAACATTTTGCATTATCTTATGATGCAAACCGCATCAAGTTTTTATTAATGTGTTATCATTAGAAATTACCATAACCCCTGCTGGATTTACATTTAAGATTATTGCTTCATGATCACTTTCAGAGTGATCAACTCAGCAGGTTTTTAATAACCTAAAAACTTCATAAAATCCACTTTCTACAAAAAGTCTGTTGCTTTTACAATAAAATGACAATTAATATAAATTATTTTATTTCAAAAAACCTAGAGTGTTTTTCTTAACTTTAAAACTCATACTAATGACATATACTATATTAGAACTATTTCTTTCAACAGGTGTAAAATAATTTAATCTTAGGTTGAAAATATTAGAGAAGAGGCATTGATTTTCTTCATAATGCACCAGGGTTCCAAGTTCTGAGTGTTTATAGTTGTGAATAATTTAAATGTTGCACTTCTAAGTGATGTGGATTGTATAGATACACACATGTTCCCAAGTTATATACATTATAAAGAGTTATATGTTTTTTCATGTCAATACTTGTTACTTGTGAGAATAGATCATAGTAACCTCTTGATGTCACCCAGGCTAAGTAATGATATAGAAAACTCTAGCATTCTGTATCTATTTACAAATTTAAAATCAATATCTTCATATTTTATAATTACTTATGAACAAATATTTATTGGAAATTTACTAGGTGACATAATAGACTAGAAAAAATGGAAGCTGACAATATATCTTCAAGATCTGATACAGAAGAACAATATCCTTACAAAAATTACTTAAAATTGGAAATTTTATGTCCATCTCAGCACCTCTAAATTTTTCTATAAACATTGAAAACAAAAGTATTTCTAGTGGTTTTTACAAAGATTTGTATTTTCCAAAATTTTTCTTAAAATAGCTACTCCTTTTTAAATTTTTTTTTCTGTAATTTTATAGAAACCTTATGTGTACTTTATGCTTATACCCTACAATTTGGCTATTTTCATGTAAATAAGTGATTAGGATAGGTTATATTTACTCAATTATATTTAAAACAAAAAAGGAACATTTGTTGTGTACTTGCCCATTTAATTATATCACATTTTTAAAGCTTCCAGTACTGTTTGACTCATAAAAGACTCCCAAATATCCTAGTTTTTACTTAACTATCTCAAAACAAAACACTATGTATGGTCATAGCACATATTTTGAGTTTCATAGATAGTTGTAATTGCTGCATGAATTTATTTTGACAGAAACATATTTTCCCTTGCTTTTTTCTTTTAATGTTTGTTTTATCTTTGAGAGAAGAGACAGAGCGTGAGCAGGGGAGGTACAGAGAGAGAGGGAGACACAGGACCTGAAGCTGGCTCCAGGCTCTGAGCTGTCAGCACGAGGGCTCAACGTAGGGGTCCAACCTACAAACCAAACCGAGAGATCATGACCTGAGCCAGTCAGATGCTTAACCGACTGAGCCACCCAGGCACCCCTCCCTTGCTTTTTCACCACGCAGAAAGGAGGCAGAAATAGCAGAGCAGATATAGATTAGTGAATAAATAAATTGTATCACATGTGAAATCTAAAAAAAAAAAAAAAAAAAAAAAATATATATATATATATATATATATATATATATATATATATATATATTTATTTTTGAGAGGATGGAGAGGAGCAGAGAAAGAGGGAGAGAGAATCCCAAGCAGGCTTCGCATAGTCAATGTGGAGTCCTCACAGGGCTCTCTGTCTTTGGGTTCCCGAGATCATGACCTGAGCTGAAATCAAGAGCCAGAGGTTTAGCAGACTGAGCCACCCAAGTGTCCCTTGGGATCTTTTTTGTATCCTTGAGTTTACAGAGTGACTAAGGGTAGAAAGTAGATGGGCCAAAAACAAAATTATGGCTTTCTATTTAATTGTAGAGTGAGTGGAACATATTTGCATTGGTGAATTTGAAAGATTCTTTCTCCTTTTCTAATTTGCCAGGTGCAAATTTCAAGGTTCAAAAAGTACAATGAAGTAAAATGTACTTTGGTTAGTACCAATGCATTTTTCAACATTTTAAGCATTTCAGAATCATACCAGGTGGAATTTATGTGCTAAAGATTTATTTTGGGGAAGAATAAATGTTGGTCCTGTAGTCCTTCAATTTCTGTTGCTTATGAATTTCTCAGCATTTAATTGACCCAAAGAGGCTAACTTGATTTTTGCTTTACAGTCATTTTGGTGTTACATCAATACAATGAGTTTTGTATTCAGAGAATACACACAGATGCAGAGTTTAGGTGTGCAATTAAATTAACAACATATATTTAGAAGTAAAACCTTTTTTTTTTTCATTTAAGTACTTTAAAGAGTAAATACATTCATTCTTTCGAGAAAACATTATGGGTGACATTTTCTGAAAACTTTGCCAGCTGAAAAATGTTTTCCTTTTCTCATAAATTTAGCCAGATACAAAATTCCAGGGTCACAGTTTGTTTTCCTCAGGTTTTTATAAATATTTGCATATTATTTCTTATCTTTCAATATTGAAGATGAGAAGTCTATTAATAGCTATTACTCAATTCTTTTAGGTAAAAACAAGTTCTCTTTCTCTGAGAGTTTTGTATCTGACTCACAAAGATTCTTACTAACATGAGCAACTTTAAGTATTATTTTTCATTAAAAATAAAGAGTTTAAAATAATTCTTTGAAAGCCATCTTTGAATTTTATTTTATTCCAAATTTAAAATTTTGATTAATATTTTGTTCTGTCAGTAGCCATTTAACAAAAAATCATAATTTAACTAATTATGATTGTTTCTATGAATATATTCGTATTAATATATCAAATTATGCTTTTATAAATCATAATTACTCTATTAATATATTCCAGAGAAATAATGAAACTAAAATGTAATTAGGAAAAATATGCATTGATCACTAATCTTTAACAAGTTAGAATATAATTTTGAATGATAAGGTGAGCACTCTTTTTTCTTTAATTAACATTTATTGAATGCCAAGGATCAGACCGCAGGCACTGTGAGGCACTGAGGCAATATGGCAGTATGCACAGTAAAGTGTATTATCTTAGCCTTTACCGTTCAATTGTGAAGAGACAGACAATAAACATATTTTTTTTTTCTTTTTTTTTTTTCTTTTTTAATATATGAAATTTACTGTCAAATTGGTTTCCATACAACACCCAGTGCTCATCCCAAAAGGTGCCCTCCTCAATACCCATCACCCACCCTGCCCTCCCTCCCTCCCACCCCCCATCAACCCTCAGTTTGTTCTCAGTTTTTAACAGTCTCTAATGCTTTGGCTCTCTCCCACTCTAACCTCTTTTTTTTTTTTTTTTTTTTTTTTCCTTCCCCTCCCCCATGGGTTTCTGTTATGTTTCTCAGGATCCACATAAGAGTGAAACCATATGGTATCTGTCTTTCTCTGTATGGCTTATTTCACTTAGCATCACACTCTCCAGTTCCATCCATGTTGCTACAAAAGGCCATATTTCATTTTTTCTCATTGCCACGTAGTATTCCATTGTGTATATAAACCACAATTTCTTTATCCATTCATCAGTTGATGGACATTTAGGCTCTTTCCATAATTTGGCTATTGTTGAGAGTGCCGCTATAAACATTGGGGTACAAGTGCCCCTATGCATCAGTACTCCTGTATCCCTTGGATAAATTCCTAGCAGTGCTATTGCTGGGTCATAGGGTAGGTCTATTTTTAATTTTCTGAGGAACCTCCACACTGCTTTCCAGAGCGGCTGCAACAATTTGCATTCCCACCAACAGTGCAAGAGGGTTCCTGTTTCTCCACATCCTCTCCAGCATCTATAGTCTCCTGATTTCTTCATTTTGGCCACTCTGACTGGCGTGAGGTGGTATCTGAGTGTGGTTTTGATTTGTATTTCCCTGATAAGGAGCGACGTTGAACATCTTTTCATGTGCCTGTTGACCATCCGGATGTCTTCTTTAGAGAAGTGTCTATTCATGTTTTCTGCATTTCTTCACTGGGTTATTTGTTTTTCGGGTGTGGAGTTTGATGAGCTCTTTATAGATTTTGGATACTAGCCCTTTGTCCGATGTGTCATTTGCAAATATCTTTTCCCATTCCGTTGGTTGCCTTTTAGTTTTGTTGGTTGTTTCCTTTGCTGTGCAGAAGCTTTTTATCTTCATAAGGTCCCAGTAATTCACTTTTGCTTTTAATTCCCTTGCCTTTGGGGATGTGCCGAGTAAGAGATTGCTACGGCTGAGGTCAGAGAGGTCTTTTCCTGCTTTCTCCTCTAAGGTTTTGATGGTCTCCTGTCTCACATTCAGGTCCTTTATCCATTTTGGGTTTATTTTTGTGAATGGTGTGAGAAAGTGGTCTAGTTTCAACCTTCTGCATGTTGCTGTCCAGTTCTCCCAGCACCATTTGTTAAAAAGACTGTCTTTTTTCCATTGGATGTTCTTTCCTGCTTTGTCAAAGATGAGTTGGCCATACGTTTGTGGGTCTAGTTCTGGGGTTTCTATTCTATTCCATTGGTCTATGTGTCTGTTTTTATGCCAATACCATGCTGTCTTGATGATGACAGCTTTGTAGTAGAGGCTAAAGTCTGGGATTGTGATGCCTCCTGCTTTGGTCTTCTTCTTCAAAATTACTTTGGCTATTCGGGGCCTTTTGTGGTTCCATATGAATTTTAGGATTGCTTGTTCTAGTTTCGAGAAGAATGCTGGTGCAATTTTGATTGGGATTGCATTGAATGTGTAGATAGCTTTGGGTAGTATTGACATTTTGACAATATTTATTCTTCCAATCCATGAGCAGGGACTGTCTTTCCATTTCTTTATATCTTCTTCAATTACCTGCATAAGCTTTCTATAGTTTTCAGCATACAGATCTTTTACATCTTTGGTTAGATTTATTCCTAGGTATTTTATGCTTCTTGGTGCAATTGTGAATGGGATCAGTTTCTTCATTTGTCTTTCTGTTGCTTCATTGTTAGTGTATAAGAATGCAACTGATTTCTGCACATTGATTTTGTATCCTGCAACTTTGCTGAATTCATGTATCAGTTCTAGCAGACTTTTGGTGGAGTCTATCGGATTTTCCATGTATAATATCATGTCATCTGCAAAAAGCGAAAGCTTGACTTCATCTTTGCCAATTTGGATGCCTTTGATTTCCTTTTGTTGTCTGATTGCTGATGCTAGAACTTCCAGCACTATATTAAACAACAGCGGTGACAGTGGGCATCCCTGTCGTGTTCCTGATCTCAGGGAAAAAGCTCTCAGTTTTTCCCCGTTGAGGATGATGTTAGCTGTGGGCTTTTCATAAATGGCCTTTATGATCTTTAAGTATGTTCCTTCTATCCCGACTTTCTCAAGGGTTTTTATTAAGAAAGGGTGCTGGATTTTGTCAAAGGCCTTTTCTGCATCGATTGACAGGATCATATGGTTCTTCTCTTTTTTTTTGTTAATGTGATGTATCACGTTGATCGATTTGCGAATGTTGAACCAGCCCTGCATCCCAGGAATGAATCCCACTTGATCATGGTGAATAATTCTTTTTATATGCTGTTGAATTCGATTTGCTAGTATCTTCTTGAGAATTTTTGCATCCATATTCATCAGGGATATTGGCCTGTAGTTCTCTTTTTTTACTGGGTCTCTGTCTGGTTTAGGAATCAAAGTAATACTGGCTTCATAGAATGAGTCTGGAAGTTTTCCTTCCCTTTCTATTTCTTGGAATAGCTTGAGAAGGATAGGTATTATCTCTGCTTTAAATGTCTGGTAGAACTCCCCTGGGAAGCCATCTGGTCCTGGACTCTTATTTGTTGGGAGATTTTTGATAACCGATTCAATTTCTTCGCTGGTTATGGGTCTGTTCAAGCTTTCTATTTCCTCCTGATTGAGTTTTGGAAGAGTGTGGGTGTTTAGAAATTTGTCCATTTCTTCCAGGTTGTCCAATTTGCTGGCATATAATTTTTCATAGTATTCCCTGATAATTGTTTGTATCTCTGAGGGATTGGTTGTAATCATTCCATTTTCATTCATGATTTTATCTATTTGGGTCATCTCCCTTTTCTTTTTGAGAAGCCTGGCTAGAGGTTTGTCAATTTTGTTTATTTTTTCAAAAAACCAACTCTTGGTTTCGTTGATCTGCTCTACAGTTTTTTTAGATTCTATATTGTTTATTTCTGCTCTGATCTTTATGATTTCTCTTCTTCTTCTGGGTTTAGGCTGCCTTTGCTGTTCTGCTTCTATTTCCTTTAGGTGTGCTGTTAGATTTTGTATTTGGGATTTTTCTTGTTTCTTGAGATAGGCCTGGATTGCAATGTATTTTCCTCTCAGGACTGCCTTCGCTGCATCCCAAAGCGTTTGGATTGTTGTATTTTCATTTTCGTTTGTTTCCATATATGTTTTAATTTCTTCTCTAATTGCCTGGTTGACCCACTCATTCGTTAGTAGGGTGTTCTTTAACCTCCATGCTTTTGGAGGTTTTCCAGACTTTTTCCTGTGGTTGATTTCAAGCTTCATAGCATTGTGGTCTGAAAGTATGCATGGTATAATTTCAATTCTTGTAAACTTATGAAGGGCTGTTTTGTGACCCAGTATATGATCTATCTTGGAGAATGTTCCATGTGCACTCGAGAAGAAAGTATATTCTGTTGCTTTGGGATGCAGAGTTCTAAATATATCTGTCAAGTCCATCTGATCCAATGTATCATTCAGGGCCCTTGTTTCTTTATTGACTGTGTGTCTAGATGATCTATCCATTTCTGTAAGTGGGGTGTTAAAGTCCCCTGCAATGACCACATTCTTATCAATAAGGTTGCTTATGTTTATGAGTAATTGTTTTATATATCTGGGGGCTCGGGTATTTGGCGCATAGACATTTATAATAGTTAGCTCTTCCTGGTGGATAGACCCTGTGATTATTATATAATGCCCTTCTTCATCTCTTGTTACAGCCTTTAATTTAAAGTCTAGTTTGTCTGATATAAGTATGGCTACTCCAGCTTTCTTTTGGCTTCCAGGAGCATGATAGATAGTTCTCCATCCCCTCACTCTCAATCTAAAGGTGTCCTCAGATCTAAAATGAGTCTCTTGTAGACAGCAAATAGATGGGTCTTGTTTTTTTATCCATTCTGATACCCTATGTCTTTTAGTTGGCGCATTTAATCCATTTACATTCAGTGTTATTATAGAAAGATATGGGTTTAGAGTCATTGTGATGTCTGTATGTTTTATGCTTGTAGTGATGTCTCTGGTACTTTGTCTCACAGGATCCCCCTTAGGATCTCTTGTAGGGCTGGTTTCGTGGTGACAAATTCCTTCAGTTTTTGTTTGTTTGGGAAGACCTTTATCTCTCCTTCTATTCTAAATGACAGACTTGCTGGACAAAGGATTCTCGGCTGCATATTTTTTCTGTTTAGCACACTGTAGATATCGTGCCAAGCCTTTCTGGCCTGCCAAGTTTCAAAGGAGAGATCAGTCACGAGTCTTATAGGTCTCCCTTTATATGTGAGGGCACGTTTATCCCTTGCTGCTTTCAGAATTTTCTCTTTATCCTTGTATTTTGCCAGTTTCACTATGATATGTCGTGCAGAAGATCGATTCAAGTTACGTCTGAAGGGAGTTCTCTGTGCCTCTTGGATTTCAATGCCTTTTTCCTTCCCCAGTTCAGGGAAGTTCTCAGCTATAATTTGTTCAAGTACCCCTTCAGCACCCTTCCCTCTCTCTTCCTCCTCTGGGATACCAATTATGCGTATATTATTTTTTTTTAGTGTATCACTTAGTTCTCTAATTTTCCCCTCATACTCCTGGATTTTTTTATCTCTCTTTCTTTCAGCTTCCTCTTTCTCCATAACTTTATCTTCTAGTTCACCTATTCTCTCCTCTGCCTCTTCAAGCCGAGCCATCGTGGATTCCATTTTGTTTTGCAATTCGTTTAAAGCGTTTTTCAGCTCCTCGTGACTGTTCCTTAGTCCCTCCATCTTTGTGGCAAGAGATTCTCTGCTGTCCTGTATACTGTTTTCAAGCCCAGCGATTAATTTTATGACTATTATTCTAAATTCACTTTCTGTTATATTATTTAAATCCTTTTTGATCAGTTCATTAGCTGTTGTTATTTCCTGGAGATTCTTCTGAGGGGAATTCTTCCGTTTGGTCATTTTGGAGAGTCCCTGGCGTGGTGAGGACCTGCAGTGCACTTCCCCTGTGCTGTGGTGTATAACTGGAGTTAGTGGGCGGGGCCGCAGTCCGACCCGATGTCTGCCCCCAGCCCACTGCTGGGGCCACAGTCAGACTGGTGTGTGCCTTCTCTTCCCCTCTCCTAGGGGCGGGATTCACTGTGGGGTGGCGTGTCCCGTCTGGGCTACTTGCACACTGCCAGGCTTGTGTTGCTGGGGATCTGGCGTATTAGCTGGGGTGGGTAGGCAAGGTGCACGGGGGCTGGAGGGGCAGGCTTAGCTCGCTTCTCCTTAGGTGATCCACTTCAGGAGGAGCCCTGTGGCAGCGGGAGGGAGTCAGATCCGCTGCCGGAGGTTTGGCTCCGCAGAAGCACAGAGTTGGGTGTTTGCGCGGAGCGAGCAAGTTCCCTGGCAGGAACTGGTTCCCTTTGGGATTTTGGCTGGGGGATGGGCGGGGGAGATGGCGCTGGCGCCTTTGTTCCCCGCCAAGCTGAGCTCTGCCGTCCGGGGGCTCAGCAGCTCTCCCTCCCTTTGTCCTCCAGCCTTCCCGCTTTCCGAGCAGAGCTGTTAACTTATGACCTCCCAGACGCTAAGTCGCGCTTGCTGTCGGAACACAGTCTGTCCGGCCCCTCCGCTTTTGCCAGCCAGACTCGGGGGCTCTGCTTGGCAGGCGAGCCGCCCCTCCGCCCCGGCTCCCTCCCGCCAGTCCGTGGAGCGCGCACCGCCTCGCCGCCCTTCCTACCCTCTTCCGTGGGCCTCTCGTCTGTGCTTGGCTCCGGAGACTCCCTTCTGCTAATCCTCTGGCGGTTTTCTGGGTTCTTTAGGCAGGTGTAGGTGGAATCTAAGTGATCGGCAGGACGCGCTGTGAGCCCCGCGTCCTCCTACGCCGCCATCTTCCCTCGACAATAAACATATTAACAAAAACAACAGCAACAATAACATATTTTCATACAGAAATAAATAATTGGGAGCAGTTAATGTTTTTCTTGGAGAGGGGAATTTTATCATATAGGCACAGGTAATATTTTGAGGTTATATGATTTTTAACAAACACACTGAATTATAATGGAGATTCGCTGGATGGACAATAAATACAATATCCTTTAAAATTAAAATGAGAGGAGGGGAGCCTGGGTGGCTCGGTTGGTTCAAGGTCCATCTTCGGCTCAGGTCATGATCTCTTGTGGTTTGTGAGTTCAAGCCCCCCCCCAATGGGCTCTGTGCTGTCGGAGCCGACTTCGGTTTCTGTGTCTCTCCATCTCTCGGCACCTGCCCCGCTCATGCTCCGTGTCTCTCTGTCTCTCAATAATAAATAAATGTTTTTTTTTTTTTTTTTTTTAATTTTTTTTTCAACGTTTTTTTATTTATTTGTGGGACAGAGAGAGACAGAGCATGAACGGGGGAGGGACAGAGAGAGAGACACAGAATCGGAAACAGGCTCCAGGCTCTGAGCCATCAGCCCAGAGCCCGACGCGGGGCTCGAACTCACGGACCGTGAGATCGTGACCTGGCTGAAGTCGGACGCTTAACCGACTGCGCCACCCAGGCGCCCCAATAAATGTTTTAAAAAGCTTTAAAATTAAAATGACGGGAGCCTGGGTGGCTCAGTCTGTTGAGCGTGGGACTCTTGATCTTAGCTCAGGTCGAGAGCTCATGTCTGTGAGATGGAGTCCCATGTCTGGGCTCCCCACTAAGCCCGGAGCCCGCAGAAAATTCTCTCTCACTCTCCTTCTGCCCCTCTCCCCAGCTCGCACTCTCTCTCTAAAGTAAAAATAAGTCGGGGCGCCTGGGTGGCTCCCTCCGTTAAGTGTCTGACTTCAGCTCAGGTCATAATCTATCTCATACTCCACGTGTTGGAGCCCCGCATCAGGCTCTGTGCAGACCTGGAGCCCGCTTCAGATTCTGTGTGTCCCTTTCTCTGCCCCTCCCCCCACTCATGCCTCTGTCTCTGTCTTTCTCTCTCTCTCTTTCACGCAAAAGTAAATAAACATTAAAAAATATTTTTAGGGGTGCCTGGGTGGCTCAGTCCGTTAAGCGTCCGACTTCGGCTCAGGTCATGATCTCACGGTCGGTGAGTTCAAGCCCTGCGTCCGGCTCTGTGCTGACAGCTCAGAGCCTGGAGCCTGTTTCAGATTATGTGTCTCCCTCTCTCTGACCCTCCCCAGTTCATGCTCTGTCTCTCTCTGTCTCAAAAATAAATAAATGCTAAAAAAAAAATAAATTAAAAATATTTTTGATGAAAAGAAGTAAATAAAATTAAAAGCATGTGTTTTTGTGCACGTAACAATGTATTGATCTTTTGTTTTGTTTTTCTTTTATGTTTCAGGTATGTCGAGTAATAAAATTTTTGTTAATTATTTTAGTTAAGACAAAGCAGAATTACTGTAATTCCCTCAGTTATGATCTCACGACTGTTTGTTCAGTGTGGCTACAGATAGCCTCCTTAGGATTTCACTCTGGTTGGATGTGTTTGTATGATTGCCATGTGCAGTAAAGATCTGAGAAAATAGCTCAAAATTCAGGCAACATTAACTCATCCAAACTTAGTCTTTATTATGTACTTTTAATATATAATTATTGTTGTGGGGAGAGCAATGAGATGGCTGAAACACTTCTGTCTATAATGACTTCATGGTTCACATTTTTGTCATGGTAATAGATAAAAATATAAGTGAAATTGCTATCTATTAAAATATGAATATAGTAAAATTTGTGAGTCCAACCTTTATAATATAGCATCTGCACATGTAGATGCATTTTTATAATGGGTTTTATGTGAAAATAAATTTAAAGACCATAACCTAAAGGTAACAACATTGTAACTGTTAAACTCAAGTATAACTATATAATAGATGTTTATTTTACTAAATCTTAGACATTTAATGAGTGGAGTTAATTTCATATTATGTCTATCACTAACTAGAACCTGAATGTCATTTCCTGTGGACAAGTTGGATATTTACTAAGTGCAAGAGTTTGAATCTGAGACTTGACTGGAAGGACCCTGCAACTTTCCTCTGCATCACTGTTATTACCCAGATAGCAGCGACATGAGCATGGCACCAACCACCTGCTTCTACACAAAATGCGGCCAATAGGCATGTGTACAATATAGGCATTTTAAAGTTCATTAAGAAAGAGCTGGCAAGCAGCAGCAGTTTTCCCTGATAAAAATCCCTTGATCTTTTTTAGAGGAAATGTCTTTTAATTGTATTTAGGAGTTCAAATGGACCACAAACCACTATAGTATATCAAGTCTCTATACAATCGTACCACTGTTTAAGTGTAGCATTTTCATTACTTCTAATTTAGTTAATTACACTTTACCTACCTAAATTCCCCTGGCAGTTTTCATTGGAGGCAACAGTTAATTGCCTTGTTCCAAAGAGGCATTTTTGTGAGCTATTAAACTACTACTATTCTTAGTTTGGGAATGATTGCTTTCATTCTTGCTTCTGATGGATTCCTGGATCAGTGTCTTTCAAGCAATTTAAGAGAATAGAATATGTACGTTCTACTTTAGTTCAAATTTTTTAATGTGTCAATTATGAAGTATACTAATTGTTGAAATTGTTTTATCAGTTGTCACTTTATACTAGGACAATGTAAATTAAATTTCTATGTTTTCTCTCAATTAGGAACATAATTATATGGTATATAAGTGTGGACAAGACTGTAACAAGCAAAAAAATGATAGAAAAATGAAAGTTCACTAATAGATTATAATATTGAAATTAAGCATAATATATAGCAATGATAATCTGACAAAGGTTATATTTATTACATGGCAATGAGAAGCCTATATAAAACACACTTCATCTAAATGATGGTAATTTCAGGGCGCCTGGGTGGCTCAGTCGGTTGGGCGTCTGACTTCAGCTCTGGTCATGATCTCACGGTCGGTGAGTTCGAGTCTTGCATCGGGCTCTGTGCTGACAGCTCAGAGCCTGGAGCCTGTTTCAGATTCTGTGTCTCCTTATCTCTCTGACCCTCTTCCATTCATGCTTTGTCTCTGTCTCAAAAATAAATAAACATTAAAAAAATTAAAAAAAAAAGATGGTAACTTCACTTTTAACTAAAAATTAGAAACAAAGTGTTCAAAAGTCATGTAAAGGGGAACATTGAGCTATGCAAAAAACAAACAAGCAAACAAAACCACATCAATTCTATGATCACTCTTAAGAGTCCTTAACTCATGCTGATGTAGACAAATGGTCTTCTACACCACATTCACGGGTAGTACATAGAAACATGAGAAGTAGGAATGCCTAAATTTTGGAAGTCCTCACCCCAAACTGATACTCTGCCTCCTTTTCCAGAGCTCCCAGTCATGTCAGAGAGGAACATCAGTAATTGTTTCCCTTATCGCCACTAATGAGGCACTATTTTGTTAGTGCCTGGGACACAGGCTTCTATAAATACAGGGTAGAGGAGGTGACAAACTCTGAAATTAAAGAGAAGGTACTATTTGTTTGGGTTTCTAACAATTGCCCTATTGGGTCTCCCAATGGGGGAATGGGAAAAGAATTTTCTGCTGTTCTACCTCTAAATGCTATCTTCGATGTCAGCTCCCAGAGAAACTTAATAATAAATCATATTTCCTTCCCTATCCATCTCTTTCTCCTCTTACATTTTTGCTAATTGCTTTTAAATTAATATGCAAACTTTCACCCCACCATTCAGACAACTACACATCCCTCTCCTTTCAGCCTTATCTACTATCAGTTTCATAGAACCACAAGACCTCTTCTAATCTGCCAAGCAAGAGCCAATCATTGTTTCCTCAGACTCCATTGTTGTTTATTTGTATATTTTATAACATTTGCCAATCTTCTGGCTTATATTATTTGTGCATAAATCTTATCCTTCTTCCTAGAATATACTCTCACAGGCCAAGGACTTATTTCTTTTCTCTTAATAGTTAATGAATCATATTAATAAATGGATAATTGAATACAGTTTTCAAATGAATTTAAGAGATTATTTAACTGCATGTTTCTCTCAAACCATGGGTTAAATTCTAATGCTATTCTCCAGCAGTAACTGGTGTGTGAAATACATGTAACCCCATATGACCATCGTCTTTCAGAAACCAAGCTTCTCTTTGCAACTAGTACTTGAATCTGCTATTATATGCATGTTACAAGGTAAAGAGGTTTACTCAAAGAGTGTTATTTCTTTTAATTGTTTTGTTGGGTAAGTAGGGATGGGTTTATCAACCAAATAAAATGATTTAGGTCAAAACCCAAAAGGAGAAGCCTTTCCAAATCAAACCTTTTCTTTAGCCGCTCTACCACAAATGGTCGTCTTTCTTCCTCCTGGGCTAACTTAAGTTAGAATTCCGGGGGAACTGACCCTGAATAATCATTTGGCAGGAACTATACCAGGCGGTGCTTTCTGAAGAAGAAAAACAAATGGCCGAGAGGGGAAACAAGTCCAATTCAGCCCAAATAAAGCTCTCAGCTGATCCAAAATCCTCCTTGAACTGGGATGTCCCTTAAGAGTCGTTCCAAATTGAAGAGAAGGTAAAGAGGTTTTGTACTCTCAGTTCAGTCATTCTTCAGATGGGAACATCCCTAAATAAAGAAGCTCTTTTCAGCAGGAAGCCATAATTCAGGAAGGACTCAGCAGCCAAACATGTTAACAGCTAAAGAAAAAGTGCGTAGGTTCATTCTAAGCAACCATCTTGTAGCGCCTCACAGCACCTACTGCATGGATTCCTCCTCACAGAAATCCACCTCCTATCTCCAGCCTTCACCTCTTACAGAGTTTTGAAACCTGGGTTTACCCACATTGCCATCAATTCCACAGCGGATAAAACCCTTTTTGTGTTTCACCACACCAGATGTGACCACGCCCTTCAAGTTGGGAATGATTTTTCAGACAATATCACTTAATAAAAAATCCTTTTGTCTATCAACCCCCTGATGGGTGTACAAATTATATCTAATAATATTACATTTTCTTTTGTACAATATAAAATTTTTTGACAAACTAGGATTCTTTCTATTTAAAACCTTTATTAAGCGTGGTTTGGATATACATGTAAAACTATCTTCGATAAAGAATGGATCTTAAATCTGTACCCTTTTTTTTTGTTTTTGTATCTCGTTGTGAGAAAGGAATCTGGATTCCTTTGAAAGAGGGTCTCTGGCATAGCAATGAGACTCTGGAAGATAGTAGTCAGTGCCTTTGTATGAGTGACAAAGCCAAATAATAAAATAATAAGTCCATTTGTGTGGAAATCATTTTCCTGAAAGCCTAAATATTTATTCACATTATAGCATTAAAAATATGGGAAAAGAAATCTCAAATTGGATTTTAGCGAAGTGACCTGTAGGGGAGAATTATTTATTGAGCTAGGTCATGACTCCTAGTATCAAACTAGTTCAGACAGTATGTGTATTAAGCATTTCTACAGGAAAGCAGTAAACTGAAGAATGCTGCAAATGATTGACTTTCACAAAATATCGGATAAAAATGGACCCAAGAAATATCAAGACACAATTTAGGTAAAGTCCAATTTGCCTCTTCTAAGGGGTGAGCTAAACCCCTGCTTGAGAGAAATTTGCTTTTTTTATCTGCACTGTTTCTGTCCATTTCTGTTTTCAAACTTGCTGTGTGAATTTTTCTTTCTTTTCCAGCTAGGCAGCTAATTTAATCCTGAATATTTTAATGTAGCACTCAGCACAAATGTGTACTAAGGGGTCCCTTAAGTAGACCATTCCTATTTTGCAGATGTACTCAACCTTGGGTTTTTTTGTATTTTTTTTTTGTTTTCTTTTTTGCTAAACACAGCCTTTTGCTTTCTTATTCCTTGATATCACATTGAACACCCAAGAGTAAATGTTCAGTCCCAACCATCTGGCTTTTATTGTCTAACAAATAACAAACTACACTTTCCCTTTGATTCTCTTTAAGGTTAAAAGTATTTTAACATGTTTGCATATACAGCAATTAATATGACATGTTTCAGCTCTTGACACAATAATATGAACTGCAATATAAAGATATACTCTAAGAGTTTACTTAAATTATTACTTATATTTGTGATTCCATATTATATTAGCTCATTGCTGATTACTTGAAGTGGTGCATGGGCAAGCTTCCTGTCTAGGAAGCTGCAAAGCTCACTATCTTTGGTAATATCTGTGAACTGGATTATGATTATAAGATAATGCCAGTGCACTGAATCAACTGCTCTCTACTTCATGATGCCAGCAAGGAATATTGAAGCCAACCTTCGCAATGTTGGGGGCTAACAAAGATACATCGGATATCTTTTTAAGACCCTAGATTTAAGAAGGGATGAAAACTGAGCTTTTCTTAGTTTACAATCATTCATCTCTATATATTCGTTCTCAGAAATTCTAATCTATTCTTTTTAGTGTGTGTGTGTGTGTGTGTGTGTGAGAGAGAGAGAGAGAGAGAGGGGAGGGGGAGCATAAAGGAACATTTCTTTTCTTTTTTTTTTTTTTTTTTTTACTAAGATTTAAAGACCCACTCAAATTCGAAAGTTTAAGTTTCAATGCCTAATGTGTTCTATGAGTATTTTCATAATAGGGTTGTGAGTAGTTATGATAGTAGACGGATTAACTCTGTTTTTTTTTAAGGGATAAGAATCAATAATGAAAACAGAATTGGAAAACAGAAATTGGCCTTATGCTTTTCCTAATAGTTTTTATGCCCTACATGTGAGAAAATAGATGCTAAATTTTTCACCCTACCTATCAGACAACAAACAAACCATTATCTTCAGACATCTGGAAGGCTGTATTATGCTGACTACTTTATCTTGATTATTACTGGTTTTTAGAAAAATCCCAATGCTTTTCAATTTAATAACTAAGGATCTACTTTATATAAATTCCAATATCTTTTAAATGAGACTATTAAAAGTACATTCCATGCCTTTATGTTCTTCTTGAAGAATGAAAGATACTTAATTACCTAAAATAATGTTTTATCTGTTGGGGAGCTTATATACTCCCATCAAGGTTGTCTTTGTCTTTGATAGATTCACTATGTTTATGATATCATTTCACTCTCTCAAATTGACATACATTTGACATTGTAAAATTGTGAAGTTTTGATAAATGTATTTTTTTAACAGATAGACTCTTATCAAATCTCCTAGTTGCCACTATTTGTAAACAAATACAGTGTAATTAAATATATATGAAAGCATCTAGTTATTTACTATTCAAATTAGGAAGAAAGCTAAAACAGAAAAATCAAGTTGTTATTCCTGCTACGTGTTTAATATGAGTAATTTCATTAGGTCAGAATGAGTCCTGTACTGTGTTCAATACACAAAAGATCACTGACTTCAGGCAATTGAATAGCTGTATAACTTGGAATAATCATACATTTCACATGCTTCATGTTGGTTTAGGATTATAGCAATTATTGCAATTTAAAGTTAACCTTTTCTGACTTACATGTAAAATTATTTAATCAATTTGATACAAAAATAAATCTATAATTCCATATGAAAAATATCTGTGCATCAGAACATTGGCTTTTTATTTGACCAAAACCTAAGAAAGGTTTTGGTACTAAATATAAGGTGAAATAAACTTTTAAATAAATCTGGTAGTGATTTTAAAATAAATTTTAAATTTAAGTTCAAGTTAAGGTAACTGAAACCTTGAAATACACCACCTCTAATTATATTAATTATTCATATACTTACTACAGTGATACACGGCAAAGTTTCTAGAACCAGAATTTGATCAGATTTACTAGAATCTGTGCCTTTATATACTATAAATCATAGCTTCAGTAATTATTGAATATATGTGAAAAATACCATCAAAACAGGGAAACCAGAATCTCTATTGAAAAAAAATTATATTGGATACCTCTAAAAATATTCATGTGGTCATTACAGAGAAAAACAGAGAAACGTTTGACTTTCTTACACTTTACTTCAATTTAGTGTTATTTTATTTGGAATTATGTGGCTGACGACTGGTGTATATTTCCAATATTTAGAGTTGCTTAAGGTTTTCTGGCAGCCTCACCCCAAACTTTTTTCTAATTTGGAATATGCTGTACCTTTATACATTTGTACACTTGTTTTTTGTTTCCTATATTGAGTATCTTTCCCTCCTTAATCTGGAAATTTTTTATTTAAACTTAAAGATTCAATTCAAGTATTTAAATAATCTCTGTATATCTCTGCTTAAATTATCTGTTTTTCATACGTGGATCCCTCAGTAGACTGAAGACAATGGCTTAATGATTTTTTTTTCTACCAGAGACTATTATAAGTGACTGGTGCATAATGACAAACAAATATGTACTGAATTAATGAATACATAAATGAGTTAATTGATGAATACCTGAATGAATGAGACTTGAAAGGACAAATGCATACATAAATAAAATGAATTTTATTAAATTAATGTATTAGATAACAGAACAATTTATTAGTTTGGGCTGTGTTAGATTATTTCCTTTTCCACTTCTTATTTTTTAAAAAAAATAAAGATGAAAAACTTGTAGATTAGAAGTTTCCTTTTTTTCAAGTTTATTTATTTATTTTGAGAGAGGTAAGTGCAAGTGGGGAAGAGGCAGAGAGAGAGAGGGAGAAAGGGAATCCTAAGCAGGCTGTGTGCTGTCAGTGCGGAGTCCGAAACAGGGCTCATTCTAATGAACTGTGCAGTCATGATCCGAGCCAAATTTAAGAGTTAAGAGTTGGACCCTTAACCAAGTGAGACACCCAGGCACCCCTAGAAGTTTCCTTAAAATTCTTTGATTCCGATACTGTCTATCTTACTACCTATATGTCCTTTTTAGATTACAGGAAATAAAATAAGTAAAAATAATTAAAAAAATTATTTAACATTTAACTAAAATTTTCAACATGTATGCATGTTTTCATTTGTGTTTATGTATGTATATCTATATCTATACCTATATATAGATATACATACATATCAATATCTTAACATATTGAGTAAATCCAAACAGAGAAATGTATAGAAACACAATAAGAGAAAAAAAGGGAAATCATATAATTGCAAAAGGTTATTATTTTAGCTACACAGTGTTATAATACTGGTTATAGTATAAAACAAAAAAGGTGAATATATTTTATTAACATTGTTTTCTTGCAGATATGTCTTTTCTGAGGAGGAATATGTGTACAGAAAATATGATCATGTTTAAAGGCAAATTTTGAGTGGCTTATTAGGTGATGAAATGTTCCATTTTTGTAATGAAAATAAAAACGTGTAGGGCAGTGCTTTGGCTTTTAATTTCACCTCAGCCTAAATCTGCTCACGTACAAACCTGGCTTGTTGATTGAGTTGTTTCATTAAGGATATGAAATGAGACATGTGAAGCACTTGGGAAAACAGGGAGATTTAGAAGCAAAGAGTACATTCAAAGAGATGATTTGAAGGTTATATGGTAAAAATTCAGTTTCTCCAACTAATTAGGGCTGCTGGGACTATTATAATGTTTAGTTTCTAGGTCAAATTAAGTTTAGTGACTTATTCTTTAAACAAATGAAAAATAAAGTTAATAAATATTTTACAATACAATATTTTCCCTTGGTAATCTGTCACCATTTGTTATTTCCTTTTTTCTTTCCTTTTTGTTTTTCCTTTTTTGGCAAACAGAAAAGCAGATGGTTAAAAATTAAAGTGACTTGAATGTTAAATTTGCATATTTGGAATTTCCATTTTTAAGGAGCTTATTTAAGAATTTTTAAACATGACATATCACTTAAATACTCACTGTACTTTCATGGTTATGACCTAATTGTATTACCAACCATCAGTTCTCTGACATCCAAGATTTTTTTATCACATAAAAATAGGTTGTAATGGAACTAAACGCCAAACTGTTCTCTGTAATAATTTTATTTTATTTTTATTTTATTTTATTTTATTTATTTTTTTTTTTTGTAATAATTTTATATCCAGAGTTGACACTCTCGCAGAACTTCCCCACTGGTTATGATCGATGAAAATTATCTTGATCCCACCATATGTGTCTATGCTATTTTTATGGGGATTGTGCATTTCCAATTTCTCAGTCATTCCCTTTCTCTTGTTTTCTAACACTTTTGTTAGTGAACATACATACAGAAAAGGACATAAAACATAAATAAGATTAACAAATTATGTTAAAGCAAACATCCATGTAACAACCTCTTGGGTTACAATATAAATATTGAAAGAATTCCAGATTTTACCCATAATCTCTGATGGATCTCAGCACTCTCCACATAACAGAGGTAATCATAGCATGCCTTTTTGGTAATCATTTCCTTTAACTGCCTAAATATGCATCCTTGTGCAATGTAGCTTCAGTTTTGGCAATTTGGTAAATGCTTTGCCTATTTGATACTTTATAAAATAGAAACATAGAGTATGTAGTTTTTGTGTGTCTGGTTTCTTTTCCTCAACATTTATTCAAGTGTTTTATACTTTTTCTATTGGGTTGACTGTATCAATCCTTCCAGAGGTCTATCAATTTTATTAGGCTTTGATTGTTTTCAAACACCATCTTTTAACTCTATTGATTCTTTTTTATTTTATTTTTAAAAATTTTTTTAATGTTTATTTATTTTTGAGACAGAGAGAGACAGAGCATGAACAGGGGAGGGTCAGAGAGAGGAAGACACAGAATCTGAAGCAGGCTCCAGGCTCTGAGCTGTCAGCACAGAGCCCGACGTGGGGCTCGAACTCACGGACTGTGAGATCATGACCTGAGCCAAAGTCGGACGCTTAACGACCGAGCCACCCAGGCGCCTCATTAACTCTATTGATTCTTTATGTGTATTGTTATTTACCAACTTTCTTCCATGTTCTTTACAATTTTATTCCTTTTGCATTCTTTTGTAACATATCACTCTTTTTTAAGCTTTTGACATATAGGTGTATTTCATATAAGCTTATGATATATGAGATTTTCAGCACTTCTTTTTTTTCCCTAATATTTTTATTTTAGCCTCTAAACTTTTATTTAAATACTGATATAGCTGTATCCAAGTTTTTGTATACACTATGCTTATTATAATTCAATTTCAAATATTTTTAATATGCATTTTTATGGAAATAACTTTTTATATATGATTGTTTTAAAAAAATTACCAGTTTGATTGAGGTATCACTGACAAAAGAAATTGTATATATTTAAGGTATACAACATAATGTTTATATATGTACATATTATGAAATTATTACCATAAGATATTTAACATATCTAACAACACACATAGTTACAGTTTATTTTATTTATTTCTTTGGGTAAGAACTCTTGAAACCCACTCTCTTAGCAAGTTTTAAGTAAATAATACATTATTATTTCTTCATTGTCTTATGAATTAAGCTTAAATTTTCACATTAATTTCCAACTATATATGAGTATTTTGTGCATAACTCTATCTTAATTTTTTTTGCATAGTTTTATAGTCTTGTCATTGGCCTTTACTAATTCTTCCCACTCATCTCTTGAATCATTCATTACTTTCTTATTATAAGGTACTTATACTACCTGTACTTATAAGGTACTTATACTACATTGTTATTTGAAAGTAGATTTGTATTAGTTGTAAATATATATTGTAAACCTTAAGGCAACCACTAAAAAAACTAAAAAAAAAAAAAAAACATAATATACTAGGAAAGGAAAAAAATGGAATTATGTAAAATGCTCAATTAAAACCACAAAAGGCAGAAAAAGAGTGGAACACAAAATAAGAACAAAAAACAAGGGCAACAAACAGAAAACATTAGTAAATATAGTATATATTAATCTAACCATAGCAATAATCACTTTGCATGTCAGTGGTCTAAATGCACCATTTAAAGAGATTGTTTTAGTGGATAAAAAACATGACCCAATTATATGTTGTCTAGAAAAAAATCCATCTTAAATATAAAGACATATATAAATCAAAAGTAAATGAATTGATGAAGAAATATATACTATACACAAATTTATCATTAGAAAATAGGAATAGCTGAATTAATTTCAGACATAGCAAACTTCAAGGCAAGAAATGTTATTGGGGATAAAGAAAGGTATTACTTAATAATAAAAGGAAATTCTTATTCTCCAAGAAGATGTAACAATTCTTAACATGTATGTTTTTAACAACAGATTACCAAACACAAGAGGCAAAACCTGATTGAATTGCGATGAGAAATCGATGATTCCACTATCATGATTGGATACATCAACACTCCTCTGTCAGAAATGGACAAATACAGAAGGCAGAAAATTAGAAAGAACATATTTAGCTCAATAACATCATTAATCAAGTGTATATAACTTACATCTATGGACTACTTTATCAAACAACACTGAAATTAAGAGTTGGACACTTAACCAGCTGAGCCACCCAAGCATCCCTCATCACTCCTTTCCGACATCAAACTGGAAATCCTTGTTAATATTAATAAGGCAATAGAGGTAAATAAAACGTATACAAATTGTGAAGGAAGATGTAAAACTATCATTGTTTGCAGATGACATTATCATGCATATAGAAATTCCAAAAGAACCAACAAAAAACTTCTAAAACTAATAAGCAATTATATCATTTATTATGGTATTGAAGAAATAAGACACAAAGAGATCAATGGAAAGAAATAAATGGCCCAGAAATAGACACCTACAAATAGTCAAATGATCTTTGACAAAAGGCCAAAGGCAACACAATGAAGCAAAGACAGTCTTTTCAACAAATGGTGCTGGAACAACTGGACATTCACATGAAATAAATAAATAAACCTAGAAATACACCTTAAACCTCTCACAAAAAATTAAATCAAAATGATCACAGACGTAAATTTAAACACAAAACTATGAAACTCCTAGAAGATAATAGGAAAAGACCTAGATGACCTTGGGTATGGCTCTCTCTTTTTAGAACAAAACCAAAGACGTGATCCTTAAAAGAAATAATTGATAAGTTGGACTTCAATACAATTAAAAACTAAACAAAAAGCAGAATCAGACCTATAAATTCCAAGAGCAAACTGGTGGTTGCCAGAGGAAAAGGAGTAGGGGAATGGGCAAAATGAGTGAAGGGCAGTGAGAGATACAGGCATCCCATTATGGAATAAATAAGTCAAGGAAATAAAAGGCACAGCACAAGGAATATCGTCAATGATGTTATAATAGTATTGTATGGTGACAGATAGTAGCTAAAGTTGTAACCGTGAGATAACATATAGAGAAATTGAGTTGCTATGTTGTATACCTGACACTAATGTAGCATTTTGTGTCAAATATTCTCAAAGAAAAAAAGAAAAAAGAAAAAAGAAAAAAAGAAAACCAACTATGTTCTCTAAAAGATAATGTCAAGTGAATTAGAAAACAAGCCAAAAACTGTTAAAAATATTTTCAAAAATCACATCTTATAAAAGATTCATCCAAAATATATAGAAGCCTCTTAAAACTCAACAATAATATAACAAACAACCCAATCAAAAAATGGGCAGGGCGTCTGGGTGGCTCAGTTGCTTAAGCATCTTACTTTTGATCTTGACTCAGGTCATGACCTCACAGTTCATGAGATTGAGGCCTGAGATGGGCTCTGGACTGACAGCCCACAGCCTGCTTGGGATTCTCTTTCTCCCTCTCTCTCTGCCCGTCCACTGCTCGCTCTCTCTCTCTCTCTCTCAAAAATACATAAATAAACGCAACCACAACAAAAAAGGCTAAAAACCTTAACAGTCATCTCACTAAAGAAGATACACAGATGCCAAATAAGCAAATAAAAAAGATATTCCACATCAGGCACCTGGATGGCTCAGTAGGTTAAGCCTCCGACTTTGGCTCAGGTCATGATCTCATGGTTCCTGAGTTCAAGCCCTGCGTTGGGCTCTGTGCTGACAGCTCACAGCCTGGAGTCTGCTTCAGATTCTGTGTCTCGTGCGCTCTCTCTCTCTCTCTTTTTTTCTCAAAAATAAATAAACATTAAAAAACTAAAAAAAAAAAAAAAAAAAAAAAAAGATGTCCCACATCATAATCATCAGGAAAACACAATGATAAAAATAATGAAATGCCACACCACACCTATTAGAATGGCAAAAATCTGGACCAGTGCCAACTGCAAATGCTGGTGAGGATGTGGACCAGCAAAATCTTTCATGGATTGCTGGTAGGAATGCAAAATGGTGCATCCACTCGGAAGGATAGGTGGTTTCTTACAAAAATACTCTTACCATGTGATCCAGGAACTGTGCCCCTTGGTATTTGCCCAAAGACGTCAAAAACTTGTGCCCACTTAAAAACCTGCAGATGGATGTTTATAGAAGTTCTATTTGTAATTGCCAAAACTTGGAAGCAACCAAGATGTCCTTCAGTAGGTGAATGGATAAACTGTGGTGCATCTAGACAATGGAGCATTATTAAGCAGTAAAAAGAATTGAACTATCAAGCCATGAGAAGACATGGAGGAAATTTAAATGCATATTACTAAGTGAAAGAAGTCAATGTGAAAAAGCTATGTACTGAATAAGTCCAATCTATAAAGTTGTAGAAAAGGCAAACTTATGGCACAGTAAATAGATCAGTGGGTTGAGGGAGGGAAGAGGAATGAATGGGTGGAGCACAGAGGATTTTTAAGGCAGTGAAACTATTCTGTATGATGGTAGATACATGTCATTATATATTTGTCCAAACCCATAGGATGTACACCAAGCGTGAACCCTAAGGTAAACTATAGGTGTGGGGTGATTATGATATGTAGGTTCATCCATGCTAACAAATGTACCACTTTGGTGAGTGATGTTGATAATGTGGGAAGCTATGCATGTGTGAGAGTATATGGTAAATCTCTGTGCCTTTCTCTCAATTTTGCTGTAAACTTGAAACTGCTCCTAAAAAAAGTAGTCTTTAAAATTCATTAGTATGTAAATTTGTAATTTATGAACTTTGCCATAGTCCATTTGGGAGAAAATAATATAGTCATGAACAAAAATAAAAGTGGAAAGAGATATAAAATGTAAAATCACTAAAACAAAGGTAAGAAATATTTTATGAAATGAAAATATTCAATTATTTTCTGAGCCATCCGGACACTACTACTAAAATGTTGAGGCTTCTTTTTTTTTTTTTTTTTTTTTCAACGTTTTTTATTTATTTTTGGGACAGAGAGAGACAGAGCATGAACGGGGGAGGGGCAGAGAGAGAGGGAGACACAGAATCGGAAACAGGCTCTAGGCTCCGAACCATCAGCCCCGAGCCTGACGCGGGGCTCGAACTCACGGAACGCGAGATCGTGACCTGGCTGAAGTCGGACGCTTAACCGACTGCGCCACCCAGGCGCCCCTAAAATGTTGAGGCTTCTTAAGTAATCCAGAGCCTCTATCATATAAATTAATTTTAAAAATATATTTCACTCATGTAGAAACAACGATAAACCTAAAGAATTTGGATTCCTTTTTCCCAATAAACAATCCACTTATTTTTATTGTACTGCATTTTATAAATTTAGTTTATAATGCGACTATCAATTTGTCAATGAAGCCAGAGACATCTTTGTGTAGTTAAAATATTTTCATAATGATTTGTATGTTTGATGCTTTGAATTTTTATTGCTAATGTACTGTAGAAGTCTTGTAAGTACCAAAGGCAGGGAGTCTCAAGGGAAAAACACTATTAACAGAAAAAATAACAACAAAACCTCCCCCCCAAAACGTATGTCTTAAATTTACAAGGTTTTAATGTATTTTTGAAAGTCCATTCTGTAGTTTATATCAACTTGCATTTTAAAAAGCTGGGTCAGAAATGAATTCATCCATTGAATTCAGATTATTTAATTTAGCATCGGATAACTTTAAAACAATGTATTTTGCCTACAGAGCTGATCCTAGAATTTCAAAATCTTACCTTAAATTTTCCTTATTGCATTAATTAAAAATGCATAAGGCATTCTTCCAAGTTCCCTATTTATTGAATTATACTTTCAAAAGACATAAATTATACTACTCTATATTAACTAATTCTATTTACTGTGCTTTGAAAGTATCTATTATTCTTAATAAAATATTAATTTACTATATAAAGCCTCATTTTAACTGCATGACTATGGAACCGCAGTGTATGCTAATTTAGACATCAAATACATATTTTAAAAATGCATAGAATTCTGTATTTAAAAATAAATATTTTATTTAATAGAAATTCAGAATGCTGCAGTATTTATAGTACCAGGTGAAGGCTTAATAAATCCTTTCAATTATTTATTATTTTAAACTCCTTAACTTTGGAAGAACAATGTAAATTGATAGGTGTTTTGGTGGTTACAGAGGGAAAAACAGATACATTTATAAATGCATCTATTATTTTTTGTCGCCAAATGTTAATCAGAAAAACAATTTACTTTGCCATTGGAACTTATATTGAATTGTTTGTGTTACTTCTTGAAAGTGCTAAACCTTGGGCTCTTTTGGGTCTGTTTTCCATGTATTACCTTGGCCACCTAACTCAGCCTAGATTCCTTGTAAACTCCTTTATGTGATACCATTTTAATCATCCTCAAATTCTTACTGATTTTTGCCCTCTTAATTCCTACTCCTAGACTAATTTTCAACGAGTGTCCCCTTTTACAACTCTCAGATTGATAGGGAGCTTCAGGTAAAAGTGCTTAACTCTGACTTCTGAAAACAAACAAACCAATACATAATTTTGAACTGCTATTAAGCATTCAATGTTTTTCACAGATCTTTTTGTTTATTTATTTTGAGAGACAGAGAGAGAATGCCCATGAGCAGGGGAAGGGCAGAGAGAGAGGAGGAGAGAGAGAATCCCAAGCAGGCTCTAAGCACTGTCAGTGCAAAACCTAACATGGGGCTGGATCCCACAAACTGTAAGATGATGACCAGAGCTGAAATAGAGTCAGACACTTAACTGACTGGATCACTCAGGCAC
Source organism: Panthera leo (assembly GCF_018350215.1). Classification (NCBI taxonomy): domain Eukaryota; kingdom Metazoa; phylum Chordata; class Mammalia; order Carnivora; family Felidae; genus Panthera; species Panthera leo. Next base: position 152,425,955 of record NC_056682.1, on the reverse strand, counting down.
CCATATTCACTTTTTAACTCCATTCAACTCTTGTATAATTTCCACAGGTCCTGTTCTAAAATATTTCCTCTCACCTAAAAGTTTCTATTTCACTCCCACCTTCTCACACTTCCAGACTGATCTAGTCATGCAGGTGAAAACAAGGAAACAAACAGCACACAATTTACCAGGCAGAATTCTTCTAAATGTCCCTTTCTTCTTCTTTATTGTATTGTCTATATTGGCATCATTTTCTGGTGCTCTCAAAGAACAGCAGCCTAATTTAGGCTAAAATGATCATGAAAGCTTCCATAGGAAAGTGATAACTTGATGAACATTTCAAATCTTTCAGAATTAGCTTGAGGAGTTAGAAAAGACCATTTAGGCAGAGAGATTTGCAGAAATATGTCAAGGGATATTTCAAGGGATTGAATGCTATATGTCTAGTGTGGGTTTTTTTTTTTTTTTGTATGTTATTGTGTTGTTCTGTGTATATGACCAATGGATTGGAAAGGGAGCGAGGGGATCATTAATGTCAGTGTAGCCAGGATCCTCAAAATAGGGGGAGATTTGTGGGAATATAAAGAAGCCTTTAGAGGGAGGCAGCCCATCTCAGAAGGCTTAACTCAGAAAACTGGGGTATTTATTTTTCAGTGGAAATGGAAAACAGATGTTGAAGTACAGATATATTTAAGAAGTTAAAATCTTTTTTTATTTTTTGAATATGGTTTACTGCCAAATTGGCTAATATACAGTGTGTAAATTGTGCTCTTGGTTTTGGGGGTAGATTTTTAAAATTGAGGCAATTGGGTGGCTCAGTTGAATCAGCATCCAACTCTTGATTTCAGCTCAGGTCATGATCTCACAGTCATGAGATCAAGCCCCACATCAGGTTTGGCACTGAGCATGGAGACTGCTTGGGATTCTCTCCATCTCTCTCTCTGTCCCTCCCCCAACTCGTGCTCACTCTCATTATTCCTCTTTCTCTCTTTCTCTCTATCAAAATAAATAAATAAATATAACTGATGAATGGATAAAGAAGATGTGATGTGTATATACATATATATATATATATATATACATATATATACATCTCTATATACAATGTATATTGTATACACACACACACAATGGAATATTATTTGGCAATCAAAAAGAATGAAATGTTGCCATTTGCAACAATGTGGATGGAACTAGAGTATATTATGGTAAGTGAAATAAGTCAGAGAGAAGGAAAATATTGTATTACTTCACTCGTATGTGGAATTTAAGAAACAATACAGATGAACATAGGGGAAGGGAAGGAAAAATAAGATAAAAACAGAGAAGGAGGCAAACCATAAGAGACTCATACAAAGAACAAAATAAATACAGAAAGCAAACTGAGGGTTGCTGGAGGGGATGTGGGTGGGGGGATGGGTTAAATGGGTGACAAGCTTTAAAGAGCGCACTTGTTGGGATGAGCACTGGATGTTATATGTAAGTGATGAATCACTAACTTCTATTCCTGAAAGTATTTCTATACTATGTGCTACCTGATTTGGATTTAATTTTTAAAAATAATTAATAATTTTTTAATTGACAAAATGTGAGAAAACAAGGAAAGAATAAATATAGAATGAATTTCATTTTTCTGGTTTGGCTGAATATAAGACTGGGAAACAGAAGAGGTATGGCTTTGAGGGAAAAGTTGATGAACTTGGTAATGGACACAGTGAATTTGCAAAATATTGCATGGCAAACTGAGAATTGAATATAGCCCACAATATTTATTCTATTTCCTCAAGTTTCACTTTTATTTAGCAGAGTGCAGTCTGGTTTTCAATCCAAAATTTTTACTGAAATGAGAAATGCTTGGCATAACTAAGAAATCAAATCCAAAAATAACAATCATGCTCATAATGATGAAAATAATCCAAATATGCATCTCTAGGTTTGACTAAAAGTGACAAAATCACAGTATCCATAGAAGGAATAAATGGATTTTCATCATGCTTACTTTACCTAAATTATTCAATTTACTTATATATTTTGCTGTATAGTAATGACAAGAAATGATTGCTTATGTTCTTGTTGAAATTTGGTCAGAAACTGGTTTTAAAAAAGAAGTTATATGGAACACTGAGTGCCTCTAAAAATTTAAAAGAGAGAATTGTATGACTATCTAAAACTAAATTTTAGCCTGTTTTTACAACATTTACCATTGAATTATATTTTAAGTATATTTTAACTTGGTAAGAGGTGTGGAATTACAACAGCCTATTTATATTTCATTTAGACGGAGATTTTTTGACCATTTATACTTGGGGTTCCAACCACCGTATTGGATTAAAATAATTCATAGATTTATTAAAAGTTTATTGAGCATCAATAAATTTGATTATCTGAGCATGATTATATTATATGAGCTAGGGATAAAAACAATTTAGAAATGAGTTGGATAGCATAAAGACAGAAAGGAATATCTTGTGTTTTTATGGAATGTTTTGAATCTTGCTAAATATATGTTTTAAGGTTGTTTATGCTTGTAAAGTATATTTTAATAGACAAAAAAAACTTGAGGAAGAGAAATGATTCTAAGCATGGGTTATGCACTGCTTATATTTTTAAGAACAGCTACTTTGTAAGAGTGTATTCATCACCTAAGTTTGAGTATAGGTATGCAAAGTTTTTTAAAACAGCATCTTTATGTAGGATCACAATAAAGTCTACTACATCCAAATACTTTGGAATTGCAAACCCTTCGTATTTTAATTGACTATTTCTTGCATAGTTACAACTAAAGGTAAATGAATTCAAATGAATTGTATTGTGTAGGATTTTAGAACGCTCCCATGATGTACCTAGTACGGGCATATTTTTAAAACTATTTAACGACTGATGTGACATGGGCTTTTGTAACAATTCATAAGAAATGACAGAGAATACCAATTCAGATTAACAAATACACAAATGAAAGACACTTGTAAAAGGTAAAATTTGTATTTCCATGCTTCCTCCTTTTTTATTGGTACACCAATACAATGCAGCTTAGAGAAGTTTGAAAATAAGATGATCTCTGTCAAAACTAAGAGTTTTATTGCTTCAAGTGTACAAAACACTTTTACATAAATTATTTCAGGTGCTTTTCACAACTCCTTCTATTTTCTTTAATTGTAATTGTTCACATATGTCACCACTTAATTAAGAAAGATTGAGAGAGATTACTATGAACTTGTCTGCTCACAATTTTAAATTATTTTTAGCTGCTAAAATTAAAATGGTAAACTTATTCCTATGAAAGTATTATGATATATATTTATATATATAACATATATATTATTTGAATTCATATAGATGTGTCATTTATCTAATATGGTTAATCAATCGAATTACCAACCAAGTTAGGTTTAGAAAAGAAAAACTAAAAATACACTTCCAAAATTGTGTTTTTGCTAAGATTACCTGAGTAATAATCTTAGTCTTTATTTTATTATTTTTTGTCTTTAAATTTTTGATTGGCTCTGTGTGTAAGACGAATCTACCAGATAATTGCCAATGACCATATTCATAACACTCCATATATTGGCTTCAATATGCTATACTTCCTTTGCCTGTTTCAGTGTACTGTATTGGCAAATTGTCTTGAACTCAAGGGCACAATTTGCATAATAATTTGCATAAAGAGTTTAATCAAAAATAAAATCAGTTCTGAAGTCCATTTGCATCTTCATGATAAATTAGAAAAATTACATGGTAGATGCCTATCCCAACAATTAGAACTGGCATTTGGTCAGCATTTTTTTTTTTTCACTTTGTTTTCCCGGGGAATAATTACCATAACCTGGGATAGGGGGACAGTAGGTTAAGTCCCAAAAAGAGTCATTAAAATTTTTAAAACCTGACAATTAAACATCACTAACAATTAGAACAGAAATTGCAAAATTGTCAATAATTTTTCTGTAAATATAGTAAATAGCTTTTATTCAAAGATAGTTTAATACTCTATTTCATATATATATATATATAATATATCACACATATATAATATAATATCATATATATAATATATGTTATATATATTATATATATTTCTAGTATATACATATATATCATTCTAGAATATACAGAGAAGAACTTTTAAAATATCATGGCTATTAGAAGCCTTAATTAAGTTAAAAATATGTAAGTAGTAATTAATGATGCCTCTAGCTTATGAATTAAAATGTTAACTATACATAATTAAATCATCCATTTTAAAATACCCATTTGCTCAATTTCTATTTATGTGCCACAACCCTGATCACCTGATCTACAGTTTTATGTTATCAGGTGAGTAGAACAAACACAAATATGTACTATTAGAAATTATCTGAATTCAGTCTCTTTTAACATGGAAAAAAAGTAAGAACCACAAAATTTCTTACCAAGTTAATGAGACCAATATCCACTTCCCCATTTGTCATATACCAAACTTGAAAATATTTATAAATACCAATATTTCATAATTTGTTTAGGGAGTATGTTTTATCAAATCATCACTATAAAGTGACTTTGGGGTCCTGGTATCCTATTTCTTCACTAACTGTGTTATACTTACCACTTTTGATTGATAATGGCATAGGCCCTTATGGATAAAACAAAGTTTTTGTTGACTTAAGCAATTTTACTGATAATTAAGTAAATATGGAAAGAAGTTTTGATCATTTAGTTTCTAAAGTAATATTTTTTAAATTTTATTTATTTATTTTGAAAGAGAGAGAGTGAGAAAGAGAATCCCAAGCAGGCCATGCAATGTCAGCACATTGAACTCATAAACCATGAGATCATTACCTGAGTCGAAACCAAGAGTCACTTAACTGATTGAGCCATCCAGGCACCTCTAAAATCACATTCTATTTTTTTTTTGTTTGTTTGTTTATTTTGAGAGAGAGAGACAGTGTGAGTTGGGGAGGGGCAGAGAGAGGAGAGAAAGAATCTGCTCTGTCAGTGCAGAGCCCCATCTGGGGCTCTATCTCATGAACCATGAGATCATGACCTGACTGGAAACTTAGAGTCAGATGCTTAACCAACTGAGCCACCTAGGTGCCCCTAAAGTCACATTTTAAAAGTCATTTCTGATATGGACAACTGAGCTCACCATTTCTGTGACAGAAGATATATAGAAATTGGCAAGAAAAATAATCAGGTAGAATGAAGTCATTATTAAAATCAAGCTGGAAACATAAATGATAAATATAACAATACTAACATTTTAAATCAGTGAAGGTGAATACTAAAATATTTTAAATCACTGTTTTGAGGATTAAAGTCTGTATTATAAGGGCTCCTGGGTGGCTCAGTCCATTAAGCGTCCCACCTCAACTCAGGTCATGATCTGGCAACTTGAACCTTGCATCAGACTCTGTGCTGACAGCTCATAGCCTGGAGTCTGCTTTGGATTCTGTGTCTCTGTCTCTCTCTGCCCCTCCCCCAGTCTCTCTCTCTCTCTCTCTCTCAAAATAAACATTTTTAAAAAATATATGTATTGTAACTATGGATTTGAATAATAGTAGCTACTTGTTTAAAAAATATAATAAACAGTATTTCATGAAATGTACTAAAATGGTAATAACTTTTGACTACAAATTTTGACTTACAAAAATCTGTGACTGTGTGACATTTTTGTGACATAATTCAGTGTGGAACATGCTATAGAAAATGATGGAGATGTTGAAGAGTTACAATAAAAAGAAAATATTCTGAAGCCAGATAGTTTAAATATATATATATGTGCACATATATATATACTTTAAACTCACCAAATACCAGTTTATTACAAATGATATTAAAGGATACAAATCAATAGCCAGATGATGAGATACACAGAGTGAGATCCTAAACAAAGGAGTTACTGTCCTTGTGGAATTTGGGGCTTAGCAAGTTGGCATGCAGAAGCATTCTGGTTCCCCTACCTGGAAGCTCTCTGAACTTTGTTTATAATTCAGAAATGGCCAGATGGAAGAGATGTGTGGTGCAAGGTATGGGGAAGGGCATGGAGCTTCCCTGCCCTGTCCAAGCACACAACTCTCCCCCCATCTCTACATATCCACCAACCCAGAAGCTCTTCAAACACTGTCCTTATGAGTTTTTATGAAGATTTCATTTCATAGGCGGGATTGACTAAATCATTAGCCATTGGTGATTGATCCAACCTCCAATCCCTCTGTCCTTACAGAAATCAGGACCTGAGAGTTGAGATTTAAATCATAGCTCTGCCATGGACTAGCCAGGTAACCTTGGGAATTTTACATTAATTATTCTCTTTTGTCCACATCAATCACTATGTAAAATGGGAAATAATAAAATTATACATTTCATAAAGTTATTGTGAGGATTAAATGAGTTAGTACATCTGATGTACTTTAAAGATTGCTTAGAATAAATGAAACCCTATGTAAGTGTTTGCTATGAGGATGATGGCCACTTGTTACCTAGTGGAAAGAACCTAGGAGTAAGAGTCAAGAACCCTAGTTTCCAGTATTAATTTTGTCTCTAAATGAGGCATATCAGAAATACTTTGATCTGTCTATACTTCAATCCCTGTCTTTAAAGTGAAAGAAATAGATCAGTGTTTCTCAACACTGTGTAAATAAAATTTCTCAGGATTCTTAACATTAAAAAACAAGGCCATGAACATGCATGAAATCAAGTAAATCAGACTCCCAGTCTAGAGCCCAGGCATCAGTGATTTGAAGAAGTCCATGATGCTAAAGAGTATCCAGGGTTTTTAACCTAGTGTAGATGATTGATCACTTCTTTGTCACTCTCATCATTTTAAGTGATTCAATTTGGCCTTCCCTATGTTTCTTTGCCTTATAAAATAATGCACGAATATGTCCTATATTTCATAGAAATTTGCTGAGGACAAACTAACACATATAAAACTAATATCAAAGAATAACAGATTCACTAAGTATTGTTAGGTAGACTTATGTAAATAATGATGTTATTATTCCTGCTACAGTCTCTGTTCTCAAGATAGGTCAGCCATCAATCTAGACTGTACATATTGATAAGTAACCACCTTTTTTTAGATCTTACTTTAATACATTTTAAGTGATCTATTAATACCATTAGCCTTTGTAAAATAAATATCTGAAAAGATATTGCCCACAGAAAACATGGCTAGGACAGGGGTGTATGGTTATCAAGTCATTCAGAACTATGTAGCAGAGTAAATTAAAAATACAGACTGTAAACAACCTTACGCTAAAACATTTAAAATTAATTAGATAGCTACACATTTCAGTAGGCAAGTGCTTGAAGTCCATTCTTAAATGAGTAGGACACTGCCTCAGTGTTAACAGATCTCACAATCTTTGCATATGTGTTGCTTGCTTGCACACATACAGCACATCTGAAGGTCTGAGCAAAGGTTTATACTAATGGGACTGTTTTGTACCTTTTTAACAAAATGATAGCTCATATTTATTGAGCACTGTCTATATATCAGGTGCTACCCTAAGCACTTCACAAGGATTGATTTATTTACTCCTAACAACAACAAAATTTGCAATCCATGTTTGTGTGGTAGTCTTCTGGCTGTTACGTGGTTAAATAAAAATAATCATGGGGCACCTGGGTAGCTCAGTTGTTTAAGAGTCGGATCCTTGATTTTGGCTCAGGTCATGATCTCAGGGTCATGGGATCAAGCTCTGTGTGGGGTTCCATGCTGAGAGTGGAGCCTATTTAAGATTCTCTCTCTCTCTCTCTCTCTCTCTCTCTCTCTCTGCCCCTCTCCCCAATTTGTGCCCTCTCTCACTCTAAACAAACAAACAAACAAACAAACATACAAGCATTTAAAAAATAGTCCTACTGGGTAATTTTGCATACTGTTGCCATCGTTATATAGTGATAATCACGTGCTTTTATCATTAAATATTAATATTTGACTTATTTCTTTTTCTAAAACTGATGGTATACTGAACAAAATGATAATGAAATATCTATATCTTTTTTTTAATATTTATTTATTTTTTGGGATAGTGCAAGCCGGGGGGGTGCAGAGGGAAGAGGACAGAGGATCTGAAGCAGGCTCTGTGCTGAAAAGACAGTCAAGAAACAGCAGACACCAAAAAAAACAAAACAACAAAACAAAACAAACAAACAAAACAACCTCTCTGCCCTACCTCCCCCACCATGTGCCAAAAATCTAGCTCAGAAATGGTACTGAGAAGATTCTGCCATAACAAACCTTACAAAACAACTCATTTTCCATTTGTTTTCCCCCTATGTTTACCTTCCCTATTTGATAACCTTAAAAGCCTAAATCCCTTTTTTTGTCTTTTCACTTGTCTACAAGTTTTACGGGTTTTTGTTGAAATGCTATGAAAATCCAAATGCTAAGCACATCTTTGAGTTACTCATCACTGAGTTTCTCCTGTACGTATGTGCTCTGCTCATGTTAATAAACTCGGTTTTTCTATTTTTAATTTGTATTTTGTCATCATAATTTGCAGGTTCCCAAAAGGAGAGCCAAGGAGGGTAGAGGAAAATGATTTTTTCCTCCCTTACATAGGCTTAACTTTTTCTTTTAAGTTATGGGAAATTGACTTTTTCTTTTCTAAAGTACTACAAAAAAAAGTTTTAAAATTGATGTTTAAAATGCATCTAGTGTTTTCTGTAGACGTGGTTGGCATGTAAATCTTTTCTCAAGAGTAAGTAAAGTACCATTGTTTTCTGAACAGCCTTCCTAATGTCTTGAACTCAGATGGAGCTGAATCTCTGATTGAACATACTGCCATTCTCAGTTCATTTGTAATCTTAGTCTTTGTTCTAATGTAGTCTATCTGGTCAGAGGATATCTGTAATTCTGCATTATGCAAGAGATGGACCCATTTTCTGCCAAGAATTTGATATAAAGTAAGTGCCAGAAATCTTCTGATGTTAATAAAAAATTTCAGGTTTAAAATATACCCAACCTAGGCAGTTTAAAATAATAGCACTGTCAGAACAAGCCTAAGGGACTAGAGAAGTACTCTATAACAATGGTGAATGTCTAAAACTAACAAAGAAATAAGCAAAGACATTGTTGTATTAGAATGAACAGAAGACTGGAGTCGGGAAAGCTTAGATTGAATTCTTATTAATAATTCTTATTAATAACTAGGTGTGAGCCTTGGAAAATTATCCAATTTCTCTGAGATTTAGCTCTTTTGCCTTCAAAAAGTGAGGTTCAATACTTGAGCCTAATGTGTTAGTGTATGACACAATATATTTAAAGGTATCCAGCACAGAGTTCCTATAAGATAGCCCTGACAGTGCTCAGACATATCAGTTTCTTTCATTGTGTCCTTACTGAAGAATCCTGTTCTTTGGTTCATCAGCCTTAACCTGGTTTCTGCGATATTTTACTCTGAGCATCTAGCTATGTCTCTCTATGTATTGCTTTCCTAGGCGAAGAAGGTAACTGATCATGAGAGATGCTCAATCTTCCAAGATAAACCATGTATGAAATTCCAATCAGCCAGATTTGTTCAATAATGTATTCATAGCATCAAAATAAAAGGCAAAAGTCGATCTTGGGACGAGCCCACTTTAAGTTTATCACATAAACATATTATTGATTTGTTGCCAAAAAATTGCACCAATTAGAAACAAATGAATATCAGCTTTATGTTTTGCTGTGTGTAAAAATTAAACTTTTAATGTGCAGTTAGTAGGAGAAATCTAGTAAGCTTGCTTCATTTGAAACGGCTTTTCTTCTCCTCACATACCAGAGGCAAATCTGACAACTTTTTTTTAAATTTATTATTTATTTATTTTGAAGTTTTTTATTTTTGACAGAGACAGTGACATCATGAGCAGGGAATGGGAGAGAGAGAAGGAGAAAGAATCCCAAGCAGCCTGCACACTGTAGCACAGAGCCCGACGTGGGGCTCCAACTCATGAAACCATGAGATCAGGAGCTGAGCGAAACCGAGTCCACAGCTTAACCAACTGAGCCACTTAGACTACCCTGATAACTATTCTATAGAAATAATAATTCCCTTAATGTTTAAAGAATCCACCAAAGGAAAAGAAAAATGAAAGTTACTTATGAAATTTATATACAGCTACTTTTAGCTTTAAAAGGTTTATGGATGGGGGCGCCTGGGTGGCTCGGTCGGTTGGGCAACCAGCTTTGGCTCAGGTCATGATCTCGCCTTTGGGGGGTTTGACCCCACAATGGGTTCTGTGATGACAGCTTAGAACCTGGAGCCTACTTTGGATTCTGTGTCTCCCTTCTCTATTGCACCTACGCTGCTCATGCCTTGTCTCTCTCTCTCTCAAAAATGAATAAACTTAAAAAAAATTTTTTAATGGTTTATGGTTGTGTTTGTATATGTGCAACTACCTTAAATCCATGTCTAAGTGATCAGTTGTGTCAATTGTAAATATGTAAAGTATCAAGACAAACAAGATCTGTAGATTAATTCTAAATATCTGCATTATTTCCATTTTATTCAAAGACAAATGATCTTTCTATTATTGCTTTATCTTAAGAACAACCTGCCAAGAGAACAAACTGTAAATAGAAGTGCACTTTGTCTCTACACTCACAAAGAATTTGATTCTAAGTAGTATTTCCTCCTTCCACCTAGTTTTTTAAAATGTATTTTTGACCTAGTGAAGTCAATATAAATGTTTATCCATTTCCTTCAAGTCTTGAGAGGCAGTTAGAAAAATTGTCTTCCCACATCTGTTGTTGGGGCTATTTCAACTAAATTATGCTTACATTTATTCAAAGCTAAAACAAATGAGTAGCTAAGACTGAAAAATTTAACTGACATTTTGAGTTTTTTTCCCCCTTAATTTTGACCTTATGCTTCCATTCGTTTTTAGGATCATGAAACTCATGCTTAACTTAAAATAAATTTGTATCATTCTATAATAAGGACCTGACATTTAAAATGTGAAAGAATTACTATGAAAGCATCATGACTTTCAAATATTGTTAATAATATTTAGGACTTCTTTGACATCCTTTACATTGAAATCAGCTTTTCATCTAGAAAAAAATAGGTCTAATTATATGTGGTAGTGTATAGAATGAATCAACTAGCAAATAGGCATATTATGCCTCAAAGAAAAAAAATTAAAGGAAAAAAAGTTTAGACTAATATTCATTATATAGTGTATTTCTTTCCTTTTGCCATCACTAGGCACTGAGATATCTCTATTGAAATCTTAATTATAGTAATAATATTCATTTTTAGAAGAAGTCAGGAAATACAATCCTTATCACTAACAAGAGGAATCTAAAGCAGCACTTCTCTGAGTATGTTTTATAAAATAATAATCCTACAGGGTCTCAAGCAGCATTCTGTGAACAGTAAAAACAAATATGAAGTCCTTCAACACATAAATGTTTAACTTTATTGTACCAGATTTTTCCAAAAGTATTTGAGAGGATAAAAGTCATTTCATGAAACTGATTTTCAATGGACATTTTTCAATGGAAAAATGCAAAAATATAAAAATCTTATTGGCATTAATAGGAATTACCTGTTTCAATGCCATATAATTATCAAATAAGCACATGATGAAACTTTAGAATTAAGCACATACATAATTTAAAGAATTGTTGCATACATAGAACACAAGGCAAATGTACAGTTTTCCCATCAGATAAACAGTAGATAAAATACAATCAAAATCAAATTAAACCTCTTTACTTTGTTATTCTATAAAAGAGGATAAGACTTAAAATGCAGCTTATGTGGTGACAAAGAAAATCTAAAATCAGAAGCAGTAAAGAAAAAAAAAAAAAAAAGAATTCCCAGACCTTGCTAAATATTGTGAAAATCAACCAGCATTCACCATTAGTTTTACTTCTTTGTCAAAGAGAACAATAACACATTACAGGGATATTTCAGGCAGCCTGGCTTTTGCATAATGTATGGCATAGTGGTATTCATCAGTGTGTATTCTTTGCCAATCAATGGGACAGTTTCCCATTGTGTAGTGGTGCAAAAGGAGGCCTGAACAACTGGAAATAAAGAATAAAGAAAAAAATAAATGGATTTGTATAAAACATTTATCCAAAAAAAACCATGAAAATCATGTTTCAACTTTTTAAAAATATCTGAGTTGGAGTCAGTTTTGAGCCAATACAGGCTTATATAAGATACAGCAGTCCTGATCACCACCTCAAAAACTATTTTAGCGGCTCTTTAATGCCAGTTAATAGAGCTTTAGTTTATTTAATGATATGAAATTGTAAAAAAAAAAAATTGGTCAAAATATTTTTCAAGTAGGAGCAATGAATTCAAAGATCCTGAAGGTGTGTAAGTCTACAAACATGAAACTTTGATTTTTTAAAATCTACTTTCAATTTTAGGTGTGATTAGTTCTCTAATCTGCACATAACATTTTGATAGGTCACAAAAACAGAAAACTGACATTGGATCAAGAAAAAACTTTTAGTCATGTAGGTCTGATGATTACCTTAAATGTATTTCCAGTTAGACTTTGAGCATTGCTTGATGTTATATTTTGCTGAAGTAACTGTGTTCCTATGCCCTCAATTATATATGTGAATTCAAGGTTATGAATTTGCATAATTATTGTACAAAAGTAAAGATCTGAGAGAAAAATTTCTCTACTGTAATCCTTCTATATGGAGGTATGCATATTCCCCCCACCCTTAATGTTAACATCCATTACCATGCAATAAAAGCAAGACCTTCTTCATTTTCCCCCTAAAATCTATATGGTGTAATATTAATAAAATTGTTGATTGAGAAATTTATATTAATTTCTTTCATTCTACTTGAATCTGAATATTTTCTGAACTCTTATGTTATTCAACAAAGCATTGAGAATAAAAGAGAAACCAAATTCAGTGCCATTCAAAATTCTTTTTAAATATTTTATTTTAATTCATACTGAATTTTAATTTTTCTCCTCAAAGAAAAATCTTTCTTCTTTTTTTCTCTTCAGAAAAGAGATTTTATTACTACAAATTATGATACAATGTTTTCATGACTCATAAGTTCAATGATTCATAGAAGATACTGAATGTTACTAAATTAATATTCAAAGTAAATTCATTTTGTTGTGATGATTGATGTTTTTCATGAATTCTAATTCAATGAGGTTCAGATTCAAGCTCTATCATTATCATTTTGGTAAAACAATGACGTTTAAATGCTAAAGGCTGAATATAACTGCCTAAAGCTTACAGCAAACTAATCTTAAGGTGTTTTAAATATAGAACAGCAGAAACTTAATGTTTTTTTTTTTCCTTACTTTTGGAAGATAGAAAGTGATTCTTAAATGGAACTAAAAATACTCATTAGTCATAAGTAGATAAGAAACCATAACAAGGTCTCATTAAATTGAACATTCATAGCTAAAAGTTCTTAGAAAATTCAGGACTTTGAGAGGAAGTTAATCAAAGACAGGAAGCACTATAAAAATAAAGTATGGGCTTGACCCTAAGGGCATAAAAATTTTAGATCTGGAAAGAACAAAGAGATCATTCAGCCCTTAGATTCCATAACATGGAGAAGTGATATTCAAATTCAGATCTTCCAATTTGAAGTCTCCTTTCATTTTGAGCAATTACTCCATTCTACCATATTAAGATAAATTAGAAATCAGAATTTTAATTGCATGTATGGGAAAAAAACAGTATCAGAGTAGACCATTAGTTCTGAATCTTTTTATTTACAGTACACCTAGAAGACAGTACAGTAGGACCCTATAGCAGCATATTCATCACTTTTAACATGCGAGTGTCCCTGAGTACATCCCTTCCCATTCTGTATTTCTCCTCCATAAGATAATTTTATTCTTGCTTGTCTGAGGGTGATCACTCTTTGAAGATTAATGGGAAAGCTTACTAAAACATTTATCACCCTGTTAATTTAAGCCACCTCATCCACCTTTTGTAAGACATTGAATAACCATGGATAATAATGCTGGCCAATAATATTTTCAAATATTTCTTTCTCCATTATCAGTTAAATCTCTGGTCTTTATGTACAAACCTTCATTTCTCTTTGTCATGGCCTTATACAAGTCCCCTTAATCAAGTAAACTTTGGCAACTGGTCATAATCTTCCTCTCTATTCTGTATCCTGCCATCATTTTACACATTCGCTCAACATTTTTTTTAATTTTTTTTTTTTTAACGTTTATTTATTTTTGAGACAGAGAGAGACAGAGCATGAACGGGGGAGGGGCAGAGAGAGAGGGAGACACAGAATCGGAAACAGGCTCCAGGCTCTGAGCCATCAGCCCAGAGCCTGACGTGGGGCTCGAGCTCACGGACCACGAGATCGTGACCTGAGCTGAAGTCGGACGCTTAACCGACTGAGCCACGCAGGCGCCCCAATATTTTATCCTTGGAATTTCTTCACCTCCTCAACCCCAGTGATCTTCTACATCCCACTTCAGCCACATATGTGCATGCTTATATCTTAGATATTGTTACTACCTAGACAATTTACAACTTCTAAGATTGTAAGTGTAGCCTTCCTGCTATCTGACAAAAATATTTCTATGTTCCTAGTTTGCTCACTCAGTTGGTCTTGTATTACTAATAATTTTACCAGGAGCAAGATGTATTAACATGTGACTGTCCCCGAGCACTTCCCTTCCCATCCCACATCTCTTCACTGTAAAATAATTTTTCCCTTGCTTCCCTGAGATTGAATACTGACTAAACCACTTATAAAACTTTATTTTTAAACCTTGTTCCCTATTGTGGTAAATGATGGGATTGCTCCCAAGTATTGACAGTAAAACCGGGTTTGTGAGCATAATTCGTTCTGGAAACGTACTTGTAATGCAAAGCACTTGCATACCAAAATGAATTTCCTCATAAGAAATAATGGATACTCACATGATTCATTCCACAACCCAAAAATATTCATATAAAAATGATTATAGTATTGTAATATAATAGAAAATAATAAAGAGGATCCTGGGAAGATGGCGGCCAAGTAGGAGGATGCTGGGCTCACCGTGCGTCCTGCTGATCACTTAGATTCCACCTACACCTGCCTAAATAACCCAGAAAACTGCCAGGAGACTAGCAGAACGGAGTCTCCGGAGCCAAGCGCAGATGAGAGGCCCACGGAAGAGGGTAGGAAAGGCGGAGAGGCGGTGCGCACTCCACGGACTGGCGGGAGGGAGCCGGGGTGGAGGAGCGGCCCACCGGCCAAGCAGAGCCACCGAGTCTGGCTGGCAAAAGCGGAGGGGCCAGACGGCGTGTGTTCCGACAGCAAGCGGGACTTGACATCTGGAAGGTTATATGCTAACAGCTCTGCTCGGAGACCGGGAGGGCTGGAGGACAACGGGGGGGAGAGTTGTTAAGCCGCAGACATCAGAGCCCAGCTTGGTGGGGAACAAAGGTGCTTGCCAGCGCCATCTCCCTCGCCCATCCCCCAGACAAAATCCCAAAAGGAACCAGTTCCTGCCAGGGAACTTGCTTGCACAGCGCAAACACCCAAAGCTGTGCTTCTGCGGATCCATCCCTCCGGCTGGTCTGACTCCCTCCCGGTGCCCCAGGGCCCCTCCCGAAGTGGATCTCTGAAGGAAAAGCGAGCTGAGCCTGCCCCTCCCGCCGCTGTGCACCTTGCTGATCCATCCCAGCTAATAGGCCAGATCCCCAGCACCACAAGCCTGGCAGTGTGCAAGTAGCCCAGACAGGCCACACCACCCGACAGTGAATCCCGCCCCTAGGAGAGGGGAAGAGAAGGCACACACCAGTCTGACTGTGGCCCCATCGGTGGACTGGGGGCAGACATCAGGTCTGACTGTGACTCCGCCCACCAACTCCAGTTATACACCACAGCACAGGGGAAGTGCCCTGCAGGTCCACACCACTCCAGGGACTATCCAAAATGATGAAACGGGAGAATTCCCCTCAGAAAAACGTCCAGGAAATAACAACAGCTAACGAACTGATCAAAAATGATTTAAACAATATAACAGAAAGTGAATTTAGAATAATAGTCATAAAATGAATCTTTGGGCTTGAAGACAGTATAAAGGACAGCAGAGAATCTCTTGCTACAGAGACCAAGGGACTAAGGAACAGCCAGGAGGAGCTAAAAAATGCTATCAATGAACTGCAAAATAAAATGGAGACAACTACGGCTTGGATTGAAGAGGCAGAGGAGAGAATAGGTGAATTAGAAGATAAAATTATGGAAAAAGAAGAAGCTGAGAAAAAGACAGATAAAAAAATCCAGGAGTATGAGGGGAAAGTTAGAGAACTAAGTGATGCACTAAAGAGAAATAATATACGCGTAATTGGTATTCCAGAGGAGGAAGAGAGAGGGAAAGGTGCTGAAGGTGTACTTGAAAAAAATAATAGCTGAGAACTTCCCGGATCTGGGGAAGGAAAAAGGCATTGAAATCCAAGAGGCACAGAGAACTCCCTTCAGACGTAACTTGAATCGATCTTCTGCACGACATATCATAGTGAAACTGGCAAAATACGAGGATAAAAAGAAAATTCTGAAAACAGCTAGAGATAAACGTGCTCTAACATATAAAGGGAGACCTATAAGACTCATGACCGATCTCTCTTCTGAAACTTGGCAGGCCAGAAAGGAATGGCAGGAAATCTTCAATGTGATGAACAGAAAAAATATGCAGCCAAGAATCCTTTATCCAGCAAGTCTGTCATTTAGAATAGAAGGAGACATAAAGGTCTTCCCAAACAAACAAAAACTGAATGAATTTGTCACCACTAAACCAGCCCTCCAAGAGATCCTAAGAGGGATACTGTGAGACAAAGTACCAGAGACATCGCTACAAGCATGAAACCTACGGACATCACAATGACTCTAAACCCATATCTTTCTATAATAACACTGAATGTAAATGGACTAAATGCGCCAACGAAAAGACATAGGGTATCAGAATCGATAAAAAAACAAGATCCATCTATTTGCTGTCTACAAGAGACTCATTTTAGACCTGAGGACACCTTGAGATTGAGAGTGAGGGGATGGAGAACTATTTATCATGCTACTGGAAGCCAAAAGAAAGCTGGAGTAGCCATACTTATATCAGACAAACTAGACTTTAAATTAAAGTCTGTAACAAGAGATGAGATGAAGAAGGGCATTATATAATAATCACAGGGTCTATCCATCAGGAAGAGCTAACAATTATAAATGTCTATGTGCCAAATATGGGAGCCCCCATATATATAAAACAATTACTCACAAACATAAGCAACCTTATTGATAAGAATGTGGTAATTGCAGAGGACCTTAACACTCCACTTACAGCAATGGATAGATCATCTAGACACAGGATCAATAAAGAAACAAGGGCCCTGAATGATACATTGGATCAGATGGACTTGACAGATATATTTAGAACTCTACATCCCAAAGCAACAGAATATACTTTCTTCTTGAGTGCACATGGAACATTCTCCAAGATAGATCACATACTGGGTCACAAAACAGCCCTTCATAAGTATACAAGAATTGAAATCATACCATGCATACTTTCAGACCACAATGCTATGAAGCTTGAAATCAACTACAGGAAAAAGTCTGGAAAACCTTCAAAAGCATGGAGGTTAAAGAACACCCTACTAAAGAATAAATGGGTCAACCAGGCAATTAGAGAAGAAATTAAAAAATATATGGATACAAACGAAAATGAAAATACAACAATCCAAATGCTTTGGGATGCAGCGAAGGCAGTCCTGAGAGGAAAACACATTGCTATCCAGGCCGATCTCAAGAAACAAGAAAAATCCCAAATACAAAATCTAACAGCACACCTAAAGGAAATAGAAGCAGAACAGCAAAGACAGACTAAATCCAGCAGAAGAAGAGAAATAATAAAGATCAGATCAGAAATAAACAATATAGAATTTAAAAAAAAGTGTAGAGCAGATCAACGAAACCAAGAGTTGGTTTTTTGAAAAACAAAATTGATAAACCTCTAGCCAGGCTTCTCAAAAAGAAAAGGGAGATGACCCAAATAGATAAAATCATGAATGAAAATGGAATTATTACAACCAATCCCTCAGAGATACAAGCAATTATCAGGGAATAGTATGAAAAACTAAATGCCAACAAACTGGACAACCTGGAAGAAATGGACAAATTCCTAAACACCCACACGCTTCCAAAACTCAATCAGGAGGAAATAGAAAGCTTGAACAGACCCATAACCAGCAAAGAAATTGAATCAGTCATCAAAAATCTCCCAACAAATAAGAGTCCAGGACCAGATGGCTTCCTAAGGGAATTCTACCAGACATTTAAAGCAGAGATAATACCTATCCTTCTCAAGCTATTCCAAAAAATAGAAAGGGAAGGAAAACTTCCAGACTCATTCTATGAAGCCAGTATTACTTTGATTCCTAAACCAGACAGAGATCCAGTAAAAAAAGAGAACTACAGGCCATTATCCCTGATGAATATGGATGCAAAAATTCTCAATAAGATACTAGCAAATCAAATTCAACAGCGTATAAAAAGAATTATTCACCATGATCAAGTGAGATTCATTCCTGGGATGCAGGGCTGGTTCAACATTCGCAAATCAATCAATGTGATACATCACATTAATAAAAGAAAAGAGAAGAACCATATGATCCTGTCAATCGATGCAGAAAAGGCATTTGACAAAATTCAGCACCCTTTCTTAATAAAAACCCTTGAGAAAGTCGGGATAGAAGGAACATACTTAAAGATCATAAAGGCCATTTATGAAAAGCCCACAGCTAACATCATCCTCAACGGGGAAAAACTGAGAGCTTTTTCCCTGAGATCAGGAACACGACAGGGATGTCCACTCTCACCGCTGTTGTTTAACATAGTGTTGGAAGTTCTAGCATCAGCAATCAGACAACAAAAGGAAATCAAAGGCATCAACATTGGCAAATATGAAGTTAAGCTTTCACTTTTTGCAGATGAAATGATATTATACATGGAAAATCCAATAGACTCCACCAGAAGTCTGCTAGAACTGATACATGAATTTAGCAAAGTTGCAGGATACAAAATCAATGTACAGAAATCAGTTGCATTCTTATATACTAACAATGAAGCAACAGAAAGACAAATAAAGAAACTGATCCCATTCACAACTGCACCAAGAAGCATAAAATACCTAGGGATAAATCTAACCAAAGATGTAAAAGATCTGTATGCTGAAAACTATAGAAAGCTTATGAAGGTAATTGAAGAAGACATAAAGAAATGGAAAAACATTCCATGTTCATGGATTGGAAGAATAAATATTGTCCAAATGTCAATATTACCCAAAGCTATCTACACATTCAATGCAATCCCAATCAAAATTGCACCAGCATTCTTCTCGAAACTAGAACAAGCAATCCTAAAATTCATTGGAACCACAAAAAGCCCCGAATAGCCAAAGTAATTTTGAAGAAGAAGACCAAAGCAGGAGGCATCACAATCCCAGACTTTAGCCTCTACTACAAAGCTGTCATCATCAAGACAGCATGGCACTGGCACAAAAACAGACACATAGACCAATGGAATAGAATAGAAACCCCAGAACTAGACCCACAAACGTATGGCCAACTAATCTTTGACAAAGCAGGAAAGAATATCCATTGGAAAAAAAGACAGTCTCTTTAACAAATGGTGCTGGGAGAACTGGACAGCAACATGCAGAAGATTGAAACTAGACCACTTTCTCACACCATTCACAAAAATAAACCCAAAATGGATAAAGGACCTGAATGTGAGACAGGAAACCATCAAAACCCTAGAGGAGAAAGCAGGAAAAGACCTCTCTGACCTCAGCCGTAGCAATCTCTTACTTGACACATCCCCAAAGGCAAGAGAATTAAAAGCAAAAATGAACTACTGGGACCTTATGAAGATAAAAAGCTTCTGCACAGCAAAGGAAACAACCAACAAAACTAAAAGGCAACCAACGGAATGGGAAAATATATTTGCAAATGACATATCGGACAAAGGGCTAGTATCCAAAATCTATAAAGAGCTCACCTAATTTCACGCCCGAGAAACAAATAACCCAGTGAAGAAATGGGCAGAAAATATGAATAGATACTTCTCTAAAGAAGACATCTGGATGGCCAACAGGCACATGAAAAGATGCTCAACGTCGCTCCTTATCAGGGAAATACAAATCAAAACCACACTCAGATATCACCTCACGCCAGTCAGAGTGGCCAAAATGAAGAAATCAGGAGACTATAGATGCTGGAGAGGATGTGGAGAAACGGGAACCCTCTTGCACTGTTGGTGGGAATGCAAATTGGTGCAGCCACACTGGAAAACAGTGTGGAGGTTCCTCAGAAAATTAAAAATAGACCTACCCTATTACCCAGCAATAGCACTGCTAGGAATTTATCCAAGGGATACAGGAGTACTGATGCACAGGGGCACTTGTACCCCAATGTTTATAATAGCACTCTCAACAATAGCCAAATTATGGAAAGAGCCGAAATGTCCGTCAACTCATGAAAGGATAAAGACATTGTGGTTTATATACACAACGGAGTACTACATGGCAATGAGAAAGAATGAAGTATAACTCTTTGTAGCATAATGGATGGAACTGGAGAGTGTTATGCTAAGTGAAATAAACCATACAGAGGAAAACAGATACCATATGGTTTCACTCTTATGTGGATCCTGAGAAACGTAACAGAAACCCATGGGGGAGGGGAAGAAAAAAAAAGAGGTTAGAGTGAAAGAGAGCCAAAGCATAAGAGACTCTTAAAAACTGAGAACTGAGGGTTGATGGGGGGTGGGAGGTAGGGGAGGGTGGGTGATGGGTACTGAGGAGGGCACATTTTGGGATAAGCACTGGGTGTTGTATGGATGCCAATTTGACAATAAACTTCATGTATTGAAAAAAAAGAAACTAATAAAGAAAATACATAATGTAAATAAAAATAAAGAACTTAAACTGCACTTACCTTTGAAAACCTTTGTGGCTAGCGTGAGGGAGACAAGAGATAGGAGAGCTTTGTGTAGGATGACTTTCACTATCTAATGGAATCACTACTATCTATTGGCTCAATGGAATCTTTGTGCACAGGTGCCATTGTACACACTTGCATGGATGTTGACTACAATGCAATACTAATCAACTCTTGTCATGTATTGTATTTAATGTAACTGGCAACAAGGCATCAGAGGAAAGGGTCTCTAACTGCAGGCAGCCCGCCGTAGAATGAAGCAAAGCATTCCTAAGCTTACTCTTGTGTGGAAAAGCAAAGGACTGTCCACAGGTACATTGAAGTGACGAAAAATACACTAATTCCCATTATAGGCACCTTCCAACATTCTGAAAAATCACGGATTTCTCAAACTCTACAGCCTCAGACTGAGCATCGGAGCATGGGAGACGATCACTGATCACCCACAATCCCACAGCAAGAGAGAGAGAGAGAGAGAGAGAGAGAGAAGAACCATTGGCTCAGTTGTGATCATGTGACATTCGGCATCAGGTACCACTCGTATTGCAAGACATCACTCATTTGTCAAGTTAAAATTTACTAGAAATGTTTGCTCATCTTGCAGAACACTCACAGAACAGTTCCTCACAATCCCAGGTTTTACTGTACTTCCTTTTCCTTGTAAGAAGATTATGCACCTCTACCCATTTGCTATGTGATTTCTAGTTTTCCTTTGAGAAGAATATTCTTCCCACATCACTGTCAGATTTAGTTGTGTGTCTTGTTTTGACCAGTGAAATGTGAATACAAGTTCTAAGCAGAAAGTTTAACTATCGTTACATGTTTCCACCAGCGCCCTTGCTCCTTAATGTTGCCAAAGGAAAAATGTACTGCAGCTTGAGACTGTTCCTCAGCCTGAGTTCTTAATGAAAAGACACAAGGAACAAAGCTATCAAGTAAGCAAGAAATAAACCATTATTGTAGTAAGTGAGGCGAGTAATACATAGAGGTCATGGAGAAACTGCAGTGCTAATCGGACTGCCAGAGAAAATTTTGGTGTTTTGGCATTTAATATGAAATGTTCCAAAGCATATTAAGGATAAAAGAATACTGACAAGAAAATAATGTATCAAAGAATGCTTTTTAAAAGTATTGCTGTAGGTTTTATTAGATAATTTTTAAGGTGAATAAAAGTATTGAAGTTATTTTACAATTTACTTTGCTGCATGGTATTTTTTGAAATGTGACACCATGCACAGTTTAAATAATATGTACTCCAGGCTTATATTCAAAGGATATGAAAACAGCAAATAGTTACAGGATATTTATCACTTTAAAGTCGGGATTTTTTTTAAGTATTTATTTATTTATTTATTTTGAGAGAGAGAGAGAGGGCATAAGAGCAGGGGAGGGGCAGAGAGAGAGGGAGAAAGGGAATCCCAAGCAGGCTCCAGCTGTCAGCACAGAGCCCAATGTGGGGCTCAATCTGATGAACTGTGAGATCAGGATCTGAGCCAAAATCAATCCTTGAGATCATGACATGAGCTGAGACCAACAGCCAGATGCTCAACTGACTGAGCCACCCAGGTGTCCCTAAAATCAGGATTTAATGTAATGTCATAATCATAGGAAAACAAGGTTTACAAAAGTCATGTAACTTGCCTAAGGAAAGAATCTAGCAAGCCACATTTCTTACATTTGAACCCTGGCTGGTAGTATTTGAAACCCTTTCATTTATTATGTAACTGCTCTTCAACCTCATTGCTTACACCAGTCCTTTAGAATTCTACTTTACCCGAATGTTTTTAGAGAAATAAATACAGACTGAGTCCACAGTATATTACAATATCTCAATTATGCCTTTAACTCTCAAGAAAATCTACTTCTGTTTCCTTAATCATCTTGCATATGAAATTGCTGCATCCATGGAAAGTATCATATCCTCCACCTTTCCCTTTATTATCTGAAGATGGTTTTTATGACCAAGTAGTTCTCCCATTTTCTTTCCATCTCTCTGGATCTTCACTCTCTTACTCTTTTGAAGGTTTTTCTTACTTTGTACAAATTTTAAATTTTGTACATTTGTCATATTGAAGAGTGCTAGATTAGGCAATCTTTCTCACTCCACACATCCTATTTACATGTTATCATTGCCATTCATGCTGTATCTTTAGCTCAGTTCTAAACCTGTGGACTTTTTCCTCCAGGATCATCACATTACACTGAAACAAAATCCAACCCAGTTCCCCAACCGAAAGGTAAAAAATGATGCATTAATCCTATATATTCCTGTTGTAAAACATCTAACCATTCATCAAACTTTACTGGTTCAACCTCCTTAATATCTCTTGATTCCAATCCCATGACCTTTATAACACTTCTGTTTCAGGCCATGTTCACATCTCACACAGAACTTCCACACGTTCTCCTCTATAGTTCATTTTTACTAAGAACACATAGTAATTAATTTATCTGTTTATTTTTATTTTTTCTTGTATATTTATCAAGAAATAGTCAACATATAACATTGTGTAAGTTTGTACAATGTATTGGTGTGACACATTTATGTGCTGGATTATCGTTTGGTTTGTTGTTGAAGATGCAGTCTCTTAGCAACTTTGAAGTTTATAACACAATATTGTTAATTATAATCACTGTGTTGTACATTAGACCTCCACAACTTATTTATCTACTCTTAAATATTTCTCCAATTCTCCCACCCG
This sequence comes from Panthera leo, assembly GCF_018350215.1. Lineage (NCBI taxonomy): Eukaryota > Metazoa > Chordata > Mammalia > Carnivora > Felidae > Panthera > Panthera leo. Next base: position 152,402,360 of record NC_056682.1, on the reverse strand, counting down.
CCAGCCTCTGGTCACTACTATTCTACTCTCTGGTTTTACAAATTCAAGTTTTTTAGATTCCACATGTAAGTGATAGTATACAGTGTTTGTCTTTCTTTGACTTAACTCAGTGTAATGCCTCCAAGGCCCACCCATGTTGTTGCAAATGGCAGTTCTCTCTCTCTCTCTCTCTCTCTCTCTCTCTCTCTCTCCCTGAGCAATATACTTTTAAATATAAATCAGATCATGTTACTGAAAACCCAAAAGCATTCAGCCATTCATTTCACTTTAGGGAAAATATAAATTTCTGAATACAGCTTATTGGATCTGTCAAAATTTGACCCCAGTGATTATTCCTGGCTCATTTCTCTACAACCTTCCAGAAGGAGAATCTTGGGTAATCCTGTACGTCTTCTAGTTTCTCACATGCGCTCTCCCCATCTCTGGGGAAGTTCATAGAGAGTGGTTTTCTCTTGCTGAAATGCTCTTTTTTCACTCTACTCTCTGACCTGCCTAAATCTCATTCTCCCTCCATGTCTTAAACGTCACTTCCAAGAGAGACCTTGATGACCTCTAGATAACTTTGGCCTCCCACTTATATATTATGATATTACCCTGTGGTTTCACTAATACAACTTACATCATATTTTATTTAAATTACATATTTAATGTGTAACTTACTTCAAAACAAAAACCTTTGTGAAGGCAGAAGATTTTCCATTTTTTTTTCTCTCTCAAATCTCTTGGGTATAGAAGCATGCCTTATGTAAAAGGCATGCCTTATGTAATACTATTCAATAAATATTTAGTAAATGAATGTTATGTTTAATTAAATAATACTCTTAAATGAATAATCACATATTTATGAACTTGTATCAAAGACCAAGGGCATAGAGTCTGTAATAGAAAAACAAGATAAAATTGAAAGAGCTCTTTTATGACTATTTCTATTGAAAGGACTATAGCACTGATATCAGCAAACTGACAAGAATAATTATAGTATTTATTTTGAAGGCAGCAAGAGCTCTGAATCTGGATATTAGAAGGCACTGATAGCAAAATTGATATTTTAGCACATAGCAATATCTTTGCCTACCATCAGCAACATCAATGTTATTTTTTAAGTATAAAGCAACCAGAGATGTCACCAAGGTAACCTAGGAAGGAAATAAGGAAAATGGTTTGAGGCAGTTGCCAACAAAGAGGACATGTTTGCAGAGTATTGTGAGATGTTCACCTGGCAATTCCAGATAAATCAACATTGGATAAAGGAGTTAATTTCTCACAGGTTGATGGGTTGAAATATTTTGCTTTTGATATTCTGACCTTACTAATATCCTCATTTTTTGTGTGTATGCAGCATAGAGAACACTCAAAGTGGGATTACACTGAAGAACCGTCCTACTGTGGTTAATTTTCCTTAATGAGACCTTTCTGGAATGTGGGTGAGACATTAGAATTTATTAGAAAATTTTATATTAAAATAAGCAGAGCTATTATTGGAGCTGAGATCATTCTCTCCTTTAGGGAACCATTAAATATAAACCTCACACTTTTTTATTTTATGTCAATATTGATAAGAATGAGTCCTGAATGTCACTTGGAAGGAAATCCTTTTATTGAATTGAGCTTATAGATTCTACAGTAATAGTTTTAGGAATAGTGTTATTGGGATTTGCAATAAACAACAACCTGGAGAAGAGGACACATATCTACCCATACCTAGGATCTAAATCCTCCAGTGGGAGTAATTTTATGGTTTATTAAATTAATTTTTCTGTGAAGAAATTAAAATAAATCAAAGAATAAAGATTTAATGCTAATTTTTATAAGATCCTAACAATGTTACTTAAAATTTTTATGTTTTAATGTCCAACCTGTAATATGAGGTTTTTAGATGAGACGGGTAGTTACCAATCTTCATTATTTCAGAGCATATTTCATTGTTGGTGTGATTTTCCTATCTACACTCACTAATTCAATATGTGAATCTCATTTTCTGAACACTATACTAGATTGCTTCTAAGGTTCCTTCCAGATTTAAGTAATCAATGATTATTCCAATAAAAAAAGAAAAAAATATATATATATTAGACACAAACACTCATACACATATAATTTCTACTTGTAATAGGAAATATTAAAATGCTCTAAAATAAGAAAAATGTGTAATATTACTGAGGTAGAGGTAGCTGAATCCATAGAACATTAAAAAAAAACATTATGAAGGAAAAGGAGTCACTATCCAGGGATATAAAAGGAAAACATATTACAGGGAAACAAAGTGGAGAGAAAATGCAAGGTAAATAAATAGTAAGATCAAAATAGGTTTGTTGCAATTTTATGTGAACAATTCTGTTTTCAACACCACCTCCCCTCCCCCCGCATCCCCTAGGAATGTCTATAGTCTTGATTGTTGAATACCTTAAAGGCCTTGTTTGATGATGGTGAGGAAGCCAATAATGTGATGACGGTAATGATATGTAGAAAAAAAAAAAAAGGAAAAGGAATAGAATAAAGAAAAAAGGGAGCCTTTAAATTTTCTATAACTTAATTCCACCTACTTTTTTTCTTTTCTCTTTTTTTTTTCAATTTAAATTCTAGTTAGTTGACATATAGTGTAGTATTAGTTTCAGGAGTAGAATTTAATGATTCATCACCTACATATAACACCTTCGTGCTCGTCACAAGTGCCCTTCTTAATATCATTACCCAATTATCCCATCTGCCTGCCCACCTCCCCTCTATCAACCCTCAGTTTGTTCTCTATAGTTAAGAATCCCTTATGGTTTGCTTTCCTCTCTTTTTTCCCTCTTACTCTATATTCATTTGTTTTGTTTCTTAAATTCTACTTATGAGTGAAATCATGTGGTATTTGTCTTTCTCTAACTGACTTATTTTGCTTAGCATAATACTCTCTAGCTTACATTCTTTTTCATTTCATTCTTTTTCATGGCTAAGTAATATTCCATTGTGTATATACACCACATCTTCCTTATTCATTCTAATGCCATTGTTTTTGATGAATAAGTAATGTTCCATTGTGTACATCTTCCTTATCCATTCTAATGCCAGCTACTTAAATTCATATCTCCTATTAGAGATTAGCAAACCCTGTGCTGATAACACATGTGGGAGAAACTAAAAACTTAAATTTCATATAAGAAAAACCACTCAGGAATGGAGGATCAGGTGTAGATTGTGTGGAAAAGAAAATAAAGTAGCAGGGTCCTTGAACAGATGACAAAATGACTCTATATCAGATGGAGGCCCATTCTGAGTGAGCAAATACTGGTGAGAACCTTTTGAATCAGAACACTGGCTACTGGAAATAGAAAGGACTTTGAAAGAACATGGGAAAATGGATGGAAGAACACATTGCTCATCAGTCAATACTGTATCAGTATTAAATTCCTTTGGTTATGATAATGTTAGGTTGTTGTGCAAGAGAATTCCCTTGTTCTAGGATGAGGATCTTCTTCAAACTTCTCTGTAAATGGCTGGATAATAAATATTTACATTTTTGCATGCCTCATGTACAACTACTCACATCTGCTGCTATAACATGAGAGCAGGCACAGACAATACATAAATGTATGGAAATGACTTCATTTCAATAAAATCATTAACAAATACAGATAGATGGTGGTCCAGAATAGGTCTGTGGACCATGGCTTTCCAAACTGAATTGTTAAGGAAGGAAGAAGTATCTTATCTGCAAAATATTTTCTAATGATCCTCCCAACTTCTGCAAAACTACACACACACATGCACACACACACACACTCACACATGCACAAAAGGGCACTGAGAATTTGCTCTGAGCTAATCACCAAGTTAAACACTTAACATGTATCAGCTCATTTAAGCCTTAGAGCAAATGAAGGTATAGAAATATAAAATGAAATATATATTCTATTTTATTTCCCATTTCACACATGTGAAAACAAAGATGTGTGCGCACACACACACACACACACAACTTAATTAATTAGCATTTTGGAAGTCACAGGTGTAGTTAGTGGGAAAGCCAGAAGTTGAACTCTGATAATCTAATTCCACAGTCTGTGACATTAATGACTTAAAGACTTTTCCAAGAACACTTACAGTGTAATTTTAGTTCTATAAGGTAAAATGTGATCATAAGCCTACCATTTATCTTTTCAGAGCTTTGCTTGATCGCAACTATAAAATGGGGTACTTGGGCAAGAGATATATGAAATTTCCTTCAATTTTAAATATTTAAGATTCTTATTATCATATTATGCATCTTTTATTTCCATTTTGTTTTTAACTCATTTTAGTCCAAGCTTCAGTAAAATAAGAAGGGTGAGCATAATGGCCTCTTAGCTTTTTTAGATCCAAAATTGTATGATTCTATAAAATGTTATCGCATTCTGACCCAATTACTGAACCAAATGTGAATTAGGTCATCTCTGTTTAATGGACTGCATTCTCTGTAGAAGTTCTTGTATTGCCCTTGTATTGAGCTCAGAGGAAAGCATCCATTCTTTCTGATGTGCCTGGTGCCTTATCAAGATTACTGCACGGCTTGTTATGTGCTCCCTCACAAAATGCATGCCGATAGTTATGCTTAATCACTTTACTGAAGAGCACTAAAACTAATAGCCCTTGCTTTAAGCACATGAAACTCCATAGAGTCTATTCAGAAATAGTGCATTACCTGGCATTCTGTTTCTAAGAGGATATGAAACAACATTAGAAATGTCTATTCTTGGTGCCTAAGGAGGGAAGAAATAGCTTTATCAACATCTAGGGCTATATTGGAGGTAAGGCTCCTATCTAAAGGAGCCTTAAAATTATGAGAAATCTTCAACTATAGTACAATTTCTCTTGGAGAGATGGTGAGCTGATTTAATTTAATATATCAATAGCATGAAGTAATATGTCATCTAACCCTATAAACTAAGAATGATACGGTATGATTAGTCAAATCATTTTATGTACATATATACATAAATATGCACAGATGTGCATAAATAGGTATGTATAAATAATAGTCTTAAGTCTAAGAGCTCCAGCCAAATAAAAACTAGAAATGCTAGAACCATTTTTAGTCTTTCATTCCCATTAGTTTTATCTTACTTTAATATTATTTTTTAGACAAGATTCATAATGTAAATAAAAACATTTGTTTGTCTCTATAAGTTGGTTTACCTTGGTCTCTCTCTTCACGTACACACATACACGTATACATATATGTGTGTTTATATAGATACATATATATTTCTATACATATTATGGTGGTTTTGAGTTTTAAACATATCATTTTATAGATGCTATGACTAAACAAAACAAATCTTAAGATTTTGTTTTCTCATGTCTAGGAAATAAAATTCAGCTTTAAATTCAACTTTGTATTCCATATATTTCTAGCATTTTTAAAAGGCTAATGAATACAAATATTTCATTGTATTTTTAATGTAATTAAAATGGCTGTAATTTACATGGCTGTAAAACATGACAAGTTTTATGAGAGTCAACTCTCACTTTGATGGCATACCACCTCGAACTTTAAAACTCCCATAGTTTCGCTCTTCCTGGCTTCAGAGATTTTTTCCTCCGTGGGTGGGAACTCAAGTTCAAACTACAAACCTGCACTCAAAAAACATTCCTGGGGCCAACAGTGCCAAATACTAACTCAAGGGATAATTAGCTTGTCTGGAACTAAGCCCCCAACCCCAGAGCGAAGAGGGATCTTTGTAGAGCAAGAGCCCTCAGTAGAAAACATTTCCAGTTATTACCTTTCATACCTTATAACTATGACAAAGCCATTTAGCATTTGGAGATGATTAAGTTTTCACACACTTCTATGCTACCTTCTGTTTTCCTTCATTTTAAACAAAACAGCTGTTCCTCCATTTGCTTCTTAAGGCATTTGGATCATCAAACAGGCATTTCCATTTGATCTCGCAGGCTGGTACTCATGGGTTTTGCACTAATTAAAGATGATAAGGTGAAAGTGAGACAGAGAAGGTCCAAACCGTTCATCTAATAGTAAAAGTGTGTATTCCTCAAAATAAGCAAATGCTACAGTAACTTTAAAGTACTCCCCTGACACTTTGAAGTTTGTGTGTTGTACTGGCAAGTCTAAAATGAGACTCAGCCAAGACAGGCATTAGCATGTCAAAGAATAAGCTTCATTTTCACCGTGAGGACTCTATTTGAAGTCTTGTGCTCAATGGCATGGTGCTCTGGAGGCAGCTGAATTGCGTGCTGTTATTCCAGATGTGCATTGTCTCTGTAGGAATACAATTTCACAGTCATTAAACATGTTAAGTTCATCAAGAGATAATTATAGCAGAAAGCCTGACAGAAGTGCTTTAAAATCTTGATAGAAGATTTGCTTATTGATCTGTTTATTGATTTTTATTACCTTGGTATAGGGCTATATTGTTTATATGTATTGTTATAATCAAGTTAATTGATTAGCCTTGACCAATCGTACTATTGAAAACTGCACAGAAATGTTTTTATTCCCAAATATCTGTGGCGTTATGTCACAGTGAAGTAATTGCAAATATTAGCTGAATTCCTTTTCTTCTGAAATGCATACCTAGATTTTAATTAAGAAAAACTGTTAGAGTGCTCAGAAAAGCAAACACGTACTAGCATAAATGACTCCAGTTTGAGAAATCTTTTCATTTAAGAAAACACTAGCTTCTTATTCTTAAATATGATTTCTATCTGAATTGAGTAAAAGCCTTCAGAATTTAGCAAGATTAAGTTTTCAAAATTTAAAAAGACAAAGATGATCTTAGGATTTCAGGTAGTTCTCAATTCTTAAAAACCAATAAATAAAAATAATTTTTTTAAAATAAATGAGAATTAATTTTAAATAGTTTTAGGATAAAAATAATTTCATTAATTATTCTATGTTATTTAGAGATTTTCTTATGACCTTTGCTCTGAGTGAAAGATAAATACATCTCTGCTCAAATTAATGTTATCTGTATATAGCATGTTTCTCTCATAAATATGAGATAGGAAAACTTTTAGCACAATTAACATTTATTTTGCTAATTTTATCATATCAAAAATAGCTATTTCTCATGACATGATTTATAAGAATTTGGGGGAAAATTTTTATCATGTTTCTTGTCTGATCACAAAAAAATACTCTATCCCATTGTAGATAATTTGGAAAGTACAACAAAATGTAAATTATCCTTACCACCATCATCATCTGACTATTTAGAGAACAATGTTATTATGATGGCCTCTTTTTTTTTTTTTTTTTGATGTTTGTTTATTTTTGAGAGAGAGACAGAGCGCAAGCAGGGGTGGGGCAGAGAGAGGGAGACACAGAATCTGAAGCAGGCTCCAGACTCTGAGCTGTCAGCACAGAGCCTGACGCGGGGCTCGAACTCACAAGCCATGAGATCATGACCTGAGCCCAAGCTGGACACTCAACCAACTGAGCCACCCAGGCGCCCCATTCATACTGTTTAATTTCCATATATAAACAAAACATCTTACAAAAAACTTGTTATATTGTATGTATAGATTTTATCTTGATATTTATCAATTTTCTATAATTACCAGTACCACTTTTTCATATCTAAGGATTCATCAAATAAGTGATATAATGACTAACAATATGCCAACCTATGGTGTTTATAATTGTTCTATCATCAAACTTGGTTAGTTCTAAATTCCTGACATAACACATAAAGCAACACAAATATTTATGTACATGGATATTGATCATATACTGTTCATATTTCCCAATATAGATTACTAAATGAGGAATTGTGAAAACAATTGTTTTAAATGTATTTATTTACTTGGAGAGAGAGACAGAGAGGGAGGGGTAGAAAGAGAGGAAGAGAGAATCCCACACAGACACTGTGTCCGCAGGGTGGAGCCAGATGCAGGGCTTGAACCCATGAACTGTGAGATCATGACCTGAGCTGAAATCAAGAATCTGTCACTTAACCAACTGACTCACCCATGCACCCTGTGAAAACAATTTTGATAAAAATAAATATACTCTTTTACTCAATTTCTTACTATCACTTCCCTCAGTCATCAAAAAGTCATCAGTTTATTTAATATAATTTGAAAACTATTTTCATCATCATTTTTCTCTTTCTCTATAGTCTTAAAAGAATTTTCTCAATATTTTACCCTTTCATGCTAATGCAACCTTTATTTGGCAATAAAATCATCTGACATACAAGGTGAACAATATAAATACAGTGTCCAAATGTTTTGTTTTGTTTTTTGTTTTATTTAAACTACAGCTGTACACAGCACTGGGAATTACATGATCAACAATTGAAAAGACTTCTTGCTGCTTATCTTCTTCCTTAAATGCATGATTCCAAAAAGGATAGTGTTAGTAATTGTTGGAGAGAGACAGTTGCTAATTCCATCTAGGGTTTTGTGATATATGGTTACCTGAATACACAGTGCTAAAAAGTGTATTTTCATGCAAGTCCAAGGAAATAAAATATACTGGAGAACCAGTTCATTTACTATTAATATAATATACAAAAAAAAAAAAGACACTGAACCTAATAAGAGGTATTAATGATGAATACAGTTTTTTTTTCTTAGTTCTTAGGGATTTTTGTTTTTATTTATTTTATTTTTTTTAACATCTCCTCTGTCTTAGTTTGATTTTAACAGAGGAGAATGAACTTCATTTTAAAAATTTTGTCTTAGTGCACCTGGGTGGTTTGGTCGGTTGAGTGTCTGACTTGGTCTCAGGTCATGATGTCACGGTTTGTGAGTTTGAGCCCCGCATTGGACTCTGTGCTTACAGCCTGGAGCTTGCTTCAGATTTTGTGTATCCCTCTTTCTCTGCCCCTCCCCCACTTGTGCACTCGCGTGTGCTTTCTCTCTGTCAAAAATAAATAAAGACATTAAAACACTAAAACAAATTTGTCTGAATATTTGACTATAGTTATGATGTAACTTAGAATATAGGAAATGCATCATGTAATAAGGCAAATTACTTTCTTTTTCTCTGCCTAACAAGTAACACTACCAAAGCATTTATTATAGTGAAAAGCTACTAAAGTGACTTGTACATATTAATATGCCTCTCAGAATTTGTTGCAAATAAACTAGTTCAATGCCCACTGACCCCACTATCAAGATGTAAGAATAACTATTTTAAGCTAAAACCTTTTTTTTTTGTTTTTTGTTTTTTAAAGTTTATTGTTGACAGAGAAAGAGAGAGAGACAGAAAGAGGGGAGGCAGAGGGAAAGAGGGAGAGGGAGACACAGAATCCAAAGCAGTCTCCAAGCTCTGAGCCATCAGCACTGAGCCCGATGTGGGGGTCAAACCCACGAACCGTGAGATCATGGCCTGAGCCAAAGTGAGATGCTTAACCAAATGAGCCACCAAGGCACCTTCAAACCTTTATTTTTAAAAGTTTTCTTTTAAATGAGCACCATATGGAATTTTCTCATATGCTTTTTTATTTACCTAGTTGGCTTTAAAATCCAGCTTCTGTGTTGTGTCTTAAGTAGACGTGAACAAGTTCAAACTGTAATATCTATATAATAAAATTTTTCTATATAACAATAATTTTCCATTCTAACCCATTCTTTTATTTAAACTAAATATCCCCTGATATATTCTTAGCATTTTTTAGCATTATTTTCCAATTCCTTAGCAAGTTAAGACATACCTAACTGTGAAGCTGTAATTGGACTTGATAACCACCTGGAATGGTTGTTTTTATGGGAACTGCTGCTGGGTTTTCTTCTTCAAGCTACAGAAGACAAATCTAAATTGAATGATAAAAAAATATTTTAAAAAATCTCTGATGCTGTGTGGTAGCATTCAAGCAGGAAACTGTCTTGCTGGGTTCACCTCTTTCTCATTTTAAAAGAAAATTAGTGAGCTCCATCAACCAGAACCCCATGAAACACGTGTAAGCTGCTTCTGGCCTATGGAGTTTTAATGTCTTTTAAGATAACTCTACCAGGTAAAATTAAAGACTAGAAGGAGAAATAGACAATTAAGTTGGAACTTATTTTAAAATATTTAAATACAAGGGGCATTGATTAGAGACTATAAAATTCAATAGTTTCTTAAGTAAAATATAGTTTCATATATATAAACCCTTGAATAACCTAATAAAAATTAAAGATGTTAAGTTTTTATTAATTTAAATATTTTAAAATTTATTGTGACATTCACATTGGTAGATTTAAAATAAAGAAGTCCTAGAAAATGATTGTCTATATTAGATTTCTTAAAATAATAATGTCTACTAGCCAGAAATATAAATTCTAGTAAAACCTTTGTCTTTAGAAATTTTTTACCAATGTATGAAGGAGTGGAGAAATGTATTATGTGTATGATTTTTCTGAAATCCAGATACTTTCTCTTTTTTCTAAGAGGGATTAATTAAAGCTCATAAAACTTGGGAGACTTATCTACTTGTCTGAGATAGTCCATTATTTCAGGGTTTCCCAGGCTATCTCAGCTAGGGGTCCTTCATGTATAAATTCGATATTCCATCTTCTTCAATTAGCTAATCACGTTAGAAGAGAGTCTACATTTTTTCAATTTTGTTATGTTTATTTAAACATTAAATGTGAACAGGGGAGGGGCAGCGAGGGAGGGAGACAGACTCTGAAGCAGGCTCCAGGCTCAGAGCTGTCAGCACAGAGCCCAAAATGGGGCTTGAACCAACGAACTGTAACATCATGACCTGAACAGAAGTCAGAGGCTTGACCCACTGAGCCACCCGGGTGCCCCGAAGAGAGTTTATTTTGAATTTTATTGTTTCTCTTCTCTCTGATCTTCCACTCTGCAACCCACCCATTCCCATCCATGATTTACCCCCCGACCCTTACCACACACACTGGAAGCCCTGGGCACCTAGCTTCCAATTTTATGAACAGGACACTTGATATGCAATTAGTCTTCCTAATGAAGACATGGCACAGAGCATTCTTGCCAAAATGCAGCCACTGATAATGAGGATAGTTGATGAGACTGCATTCAGCTACAGCCTCCAATCTTACTTTGTTTATTAACCCATCACCTAGACATCTGCTTAACACTCAGAATCCATGGGATATGCAGACCTTGTCAAACCCCACTTCCTCCCCATCCCAAAGTGCTGTAACTGAGTCTAGCAGCTCAAATATACTCAATTCAAACAGTATTCTATAGGTATTGGGAAATTGTAATTCTTTTTGAACAGGGAAGTAAAGTAATAATTGTAAATTTAATGTAATCTGTTGATTCTGCTGCAATCAGAAAGATGTATACTATCACAATTATCTAATTAAATTCAATTGTTTATATTATGGGGCACCAAGAAAAAAGCCCAACACCTTATAAAACCATAATCTTCATTCCTATGAAGACAATACAACAATATATGATGTGACATTAAAGTTGAGAACAAAAAGGAGGGTGGCTTTGGATTATCAAGTCAAAATGAAAGGAAGTTTTGGAATACAGCTGACTTAGAATTCATCTCAAGTATATAATGAAGTGATGGTGAAGTGTGGTGGCTAAAAAGGCTCACAATCAAAGGAAAGTAAGTTTCAGATAGTAGAGTATCTGTCACTTGACTCAGCAGCACAATATATCTTGGAGGAAAGAACAAAGATTTGAGTTCACAAAAGGAGCTGTCTCACTAAGTTGTGTAGGACCCTTATAACGATATAACCCAAGAGTAAATCAATATTTTCTCTCTAATATCATGGCAGAATGCAAGCTGTCTTAGCAGTATTGTGAAGATTGAGGCTTATGTAATCAGAGCAGGCTGCAGCTCCTCAACTCAGCAGAGATATATTGAAAGCAGCTTCCATGTGTCTATGAGTGTCTGAGAGAGCAGCAGAGCCCTGGTGCTATAATTAACATTGGTATTAAATGAACATTTGCTAAGTGCAGCACAGGGTACAGGATGGTGAGCTGTAGTTCAACAATAGACCATGAAAGAAACTGAAATTCGAGAGTTTATTACTTTCGGTTCTAAAGGAAGTATACTGCACAACTTGAGAGGCCACACAGAGAGGGTAAGGCAGAGAGCACAGAAAGAGAGAGAGAGAGAGAGAAGAGAGAGAGGACCTGGGCACATGCCTTTATTTAGGTCTACAAGTAGAGTGTTTTGGAGCTCTTGGGCTAAGGCCAGGTTTGTCAATTCCAACTAAAAGAGCTGGGTTTTCTTAAGCCCTATAGACGTCTTATCTAAGAGGCACACAAGGAAGAGGCACTGAGAAGCAGGAGAGACATTGATCACAAGGGCTGTTGGGAAATCACATCAGGAATTTACATTTGCATGTGACTCTGTGAGCTGTTATCTAGTACATGCACTTGCATGAATGGGCTAGTGTCAGTTTAAGGTCCCTCCAGTCCACTTGGCCAAATAAATGGATGCTAAGGCAGTAGTACCATGGAGTAGTCTAGCTAAACTCTTGACACTTGGCTAGAAAGAGGGCTGCATGATGGCCACACCAATAGCCAATAGAAAGACGAGTAAGGTATCTCTTGGAGGATCCTGAGAGTAAATGGTTGGAACACACTCTCCTGATAAAAACATTCAACAAACCAGGAATAGAAATGAATATCCTCAAGCTGATAAAGACCATCTATGAAATATCCACAGCTAGAATCTTACTCAAAGGTGAAAGACTGAATAATTTCTCCTAAGATCAGGAACCAGACAAGAACATCTATTTTTACTACTTTTATTAAACATGGTACTAGAGGTTTTAGCCATGGCATTTAAAGAGAAAAAGACAAAGAGACAATGACAGAAAGAGAGAGAGGGGAAGGAGGGAAGGAGGGAAGGAGGAATGGTGAAATGAAAAGACAGAAGGAAAGAAGGAAGAGGAAAAGAAAAGATCCAGATTGGAAAAGATGAAGTAATATTAGCAGATAATATGATATTACATAAAAAAATCCTAAGGAATGAACTAAAAAACTATGAAGGCAAAAACAAACAAACAAACAAATAAAAAAACAAGTTCAGCAAGTTTGTAACATTTAATATCTTTATACAAAAATCAGTTATGTTTTTTATACATTTGAGATGAATCCAAAAATGAAATAAAATTATATGCACAATAGGATCAAAATGGATAAAATACTTAAGAATAAATTTAACAAAAGAAGTACAAACCTTGTAATGTGAAAACTACAAACGTTGTCAAAAAATAAATAATATCTAAATAAATGAAAAACCATCCCATGTTTGCAAATGAAAAGATTTAACATTAAGAGGGCAATTGTCCCCAAACTGAACAACAGGTTCAATGCTATACCTATCAGAATCCCTGTTGACTTCACAGAAATTGACAAGATGATTTTAACATTCCTATGGAATGACAAAGGACACTGAAAGGCCAAAACAATCTTGAAAAAAGAAACATACAGTAGGAGGGCACACACTTCCCAGTTTCAACACTTACTACAAAACAATAGTAATCAGGACTTCATGACACTGGCACAAAATACACATTTAGATCAATAGAATAAAGTTGAGTCCACAAATAAACTCATAAACATAGTCAACTGATTTTTGACAATGGTTTCAAAACTATTAAATGAGGGAAGAATAGTCTTTTCAACAAATAGCTCTAGATAAGTAAATAGCCACATGAAAAAGAATGAAGTTGGATTTTTACCTCACATCATACACAAAAGTTAGCTCAAAATGAAGCAAAGACCTATGTGTAAGAAATAAAATTATAAAAATCTTGGATGAAGACAGAGGGGTAAATCCTCATGAACTCAAATTTAGCAAGTGGTTCTTTGATACGACACCAAAGCACAAATAAAAAAAGAAAAAAAATAGATAAATTAAACTTTATGAAAAGAAAAAAAATGCTTCAGTGGACACCATCAAGAGAGTATAAAGACAACTTCAGAATGGGAGAAAATATTTGCAAATCACATACCTGATAAGGGACTTGTGTCTAGAATATATATAAACTCATACAACTCAATCATCAAAGGAAAAATAGCCTAATTAAAGAATGGGAAAAACATTTTGAATACTTTTCCTTTTCAAAGGAAGCTGTATAACTGGCTGAGACGCACATCAATAAATGCTCAATCTCATCAACCATCAGGAAAACGCAAATCAAAACCATGATGAGATAATACTTCACACCTACTAGGATGACTAGAATCAAAAAGTGTGTTACTAAGTATTGGAGAGAATATGGAGAAACTGGAACCCTCATACACTGCTGTTGGGAATGTAAAATGACACAGCCACTTGAGAACACAGTCTAGCAGCCCCACAAACAACTACAGAGTTATCGTCAGGCATAGAAATTCCACACCTAGATACATATCCAAGAGAATCATCAACACCTATCCACCAGAACTCTCTGAATCCCTTAACTTGATGTCATTTTTTTTAAATTTTAAAACCACTTATCACCCTCAGACACAGAGAAAGATTTGTTTATCATCTGTCCCTATGGACTTAGAACTTAGCACTGGATGAGTAGAAAGACTTGCTTGGTTTGTGATACAGTCTTGGTGCCTGGAAGAGTGTCTAGCACAGGGCAGATGCTCAATACTTATGAAATAAACAAGTTACAAATGTTTTCAGTCTGTGTCATAGTCTAGATTACATTTGGGGCTTGTATTTTGTTGTTGTTGTTAAGAAAACGCATTCTATTTTTTGTCTATACATAAAACATTAAAATTTTAGTTTATGTCATTTGTCTCATATTATATGGAACATGAAATAATATTAAATTTTAAATTTTAATATTAAATTCTACCCCTGTATATAAAATATTAATTTCTAATTTAATCCCCATGTATAAAACATTACCTTTTTACCTTAAATATTAAATTCAAATAAACATTGGCATCTGATTCCTGAGGAAATCTTTCAAAGTAAACTATTTACATTAATTTTTTTTTCGAATTCTAATCAAAAGGGAGACATCTGATTTAAGTTACTAATTTATTTACTCAATCAACATTTATTTGGTACCTAGGATGTGCCAGACACTATGTTAAATTCTGGGCACTAAAAAGGTGTATATATTGGGAGGGATGTCTAAAAGCATATGAGATCTTATGAATCTCGCATGGAGCTGACTAGGCTAAAGAACCCATTTGTAAAGTCCATAGTTTTTGTTTGTGGTGTTTTAAAGTAATTTATCCTCTTTTTATATTTCTTTATAGCTAGTTTCGAGGGAAGACAAAGGTTTGATTTTCACCCATAATTAGTTTAAAGACTTTTTTTTTAACGCTTATTTATTTTTGAGAGACAGAGCACAAGTGGGAGAGGGGTAGGGAGAGAGGGGGAGACACAGAATCCAAAGCAGGCTCCAGGCTCTGAGCTGGCAGCACAGAGCCCAAGGCGGGGCTCAAACTTATGAACCATGAGATCACTACACGAGACAAAGTCAGAGGCTTAACCCACTGAGCCACCCAGGTGCCCCTCACTCACAATTAGTTTAATGGGTAGCCCATTTCTGTTGGATAGAATTGAATTTAAAATGATTAGCTTGCTAGTTTGCCCCAAATTCCCACCATTTCTACCTGCCCTAAGTAGTAAAAATGGTATTTGTTATATAAAAGATTAAAGCAAACATCTCATTTTTATTTAATTTGTATTTCTTTGATTGGAATGATAAATGTACTATCCTAAATTTATTAAACATTTATCTTTATTTTTAGGAACATCTTTTTAGTTTAAATGCTCATTTTTGTGGATTTTTAATTTATTGATAAATGCTCTTTATATTAAACTGTTCATTCTACTAGAATCTTTACAATAATTGACTTGGGGCCCTTGACAATCCAATTACACAATACACTGAAGACAATACAACACAAAACAATAAACATATAAGAAAATACAGTTAGACAATAAAAAGAAGGCCAGAGCCCATATTAGAAGTTATATACTGAAACCCTCCACTCGTGTTCATGCCTTGCACCTGATTGCTAAATTTGTTGGTAGAACTATTTCTTCTGCAGCCTGACAAATGAATGTGTTTCCATTCTTCTTTCAACCAATCCCTTGTAGTTTATATGGATCTCTGTTTCTGGCCCATTTATGACTTTATACTTTCAGCTAATGTGGCCAGTCCACGTTCCTTTGGGTGAGTGTTGCTTTGGAGCCCCAGAGAATTTTGGCTTATGCTGATTCTCTAAGTCTTCTGAGAACACTCCCTGGTGACCTGCGTGCCTCCTTTACTTCTTAGCCAGTTTCAAATAATTACTCCTTCCTTTGTTATTGCTTATCCATAGCAGAAAGTCTTTGCCTAAATCTTGATGTATGTAGTTTTTTCTTATCTCCCATAATCTGTACATTAATACTCCATATTCTAAAACCACATAGTTCAACTTCATTAACTTTATATAATTTGAATTTTTCCTCTAAATAAAAAACTTACAACATAGCTTATGTATTTTAACTTCCAATTCATATACTCATATTTTATTTCTGTATCTCCCTTTCCTGTAACTCTTGCATATTCCTCTATGATTAGCATATCAAACCTGCATCAGCCATTTATGTTGCTCTGATTTCTTTGTGAAGACTATACCTTTCAAGTTTCACAGTACACATATAAAAAATTAAATTTAGGTATAATTATGGCATATCAGAATTCTCTCCAACATTTTTTTTCATGTTTTAATTAACTGAATGCTTGCAATGCTCCACATATATTACACAGCCATACATAGTTATGATTATCATCCTATTTTGAAGATTGGTTTAAAAAATACCCAGCATCATATGCTTCATAAATAAGAGAGCCAAGATTATCCCCAGGATATCTTATTTGGAGGCTGTGCTCCAACCCATAACTTCAATATTCTACTACTAATCGTCTGCTCTTTTAAACTCTAACATTTTCTATGGCTTTCTATCTACAAAGAGGAAATGAGTGATATTCTCTCTTACTTAACGCCACCAAAAATCAGCATCACAAGATGAGGTAGTGTTCCAGGTGATCAGTTGACAAGCTGATAATGAACTTGGATTTCTGGGCAAGGTTTACTGAGAGTCTTGAATTAGTCATTTTTCTCTCTATATATTTTAGGTGGGTAGTTAAAATACTAATTATTTTCATAAGCAAGATCTTTCAACTTAATAGTTACTTTAATAAAGCCATCACTATGTCAGGCTTAGAATTAGCATGGTCATGGCAGAAAAATATAAAGTGTTATTTGTCCAGCAATAGCATTGGTGCCCAAGACCAATGGTATCCCACAGTAGTGATGATGGCTGAGTCAACAATACCCCCTGATAAGACTAGCAAGGACTTGGCTGTATTTCTTGCAGCTTGGTGTTTTTGTTTCTTTTTCATTTCCTCCTGTTTCTCAACCTTTTCCTGATTTCTGTCAATCTCTCAAACAAATTCAGAATTATAATGAATTCCTTTTCTGTTTAGTGAAAGTTGGACTCGATTTATTAAAGCCAGTATCTTTGACTAATAAGGAATTCTTCCAAAAATAGAGATGTGGGCAACACACCCTCAGGGAAATGTAGCAAATCTAGGATTGGTTATATAACCTAAATGGGACACAAGATAGTTGAAATCCTATAATTAATACCTCTTGATACTAATGTTGCCAGCTCTGGTACACACTGGAAAATGAACTGATGTATTTATTGTCTGTGGTCATCTGCAATATAGTATCCATTGGGGGCAAGCCTTCTGCAGATGTTTTTGGCTTGGCACTAAAAATATAAAATTAAAATTTCATGAAAAATTTAATGAGTTGGGAATGGTTGGATGATTTTTAAAGCTAAAGGGAAGTTGAAGGAGGATTATAAACTCTAATTCCTTAATACTTGCTTTAAGGTATGGATTTAAACTGACAATCTTTATTTGACCATGCCAAATGAATATATTTATTACCACATTTGCATTGCTGAAAACCAAATTTCAATTTTGATCTTGTATGTGTGAGACAGGAAAACTGAAGGCACCCCATAAAAAGGCCACTTTTTTTTTTTCCTTTGCTCCAGCTTCTATTCTTGCTAGGACAAGCACCCCCACCCAACTCCACAGACGCCTTCTTGTAATGCAAATAGCATATGTACCCCTGGTCAGGGACAAAGGAGACAATATCTTTGGAGTCCTCCAGCACAGTAGATAACAAGTAAAAAGTGACAGGGTGGGAACATCATAAGTGTTCTCTAAGACCACTGATTGCAAACACCTCGAGGCCAAGGCGCCTGACTCCAGGAAATGAATGACTTAAGAAGGATACCTGGACCCTGTCCTTATTCTGACCAGTTCCTGAATGCCTAGAGGACATGTGTACCAGACCACAGTCGCCGGTAAAAACCCCAGACTCCAAGCGAAGGCGAGTCTCCCTTGTTTCATTTCTGAGTCTCCTGGACACTCAGTCCATCTGTATCTGCTCTCTCTATATCTTGAATAAACTCAGCTTTCACCTCCTGCTGGCTCACATTTGATTTGCACCCCTTGGGAAGCCAAGGATCCGTTGGGCTGGACCTCAGGACCCCTCTCTGGGTCCTCAGACCTGCTTTCCTGCATCATCTGAAAGAATTTAAAAGGCAGCTTAATTTATAGACTCATAGATATATAAATATCGGTGTAACGTTTAGAAAGAATGAAGCACAGATTTACCTTTAAAATGAAAACAAAATTCTTCTATGGATGCACTGTTTATGGATCTCGAATAAGGAAAATTTTGATGAGAATTTATTTATAACATTGTAATTACAGTGTCTCGTGTTGCTAAAATGATTATATGAAAGAAAAATCAGGAATACTATACTATATCTTCTAGATGTTCTGTTTTCTTGTTAATTAAATGTCAAAGATAGGGGTACCTACCTGGGTGGCTCTGTTGATTAAGGCCCTGACTCTTGATTTCAGCTCAGGTCATGATCTCACGGTTCAGAGGTTCAAGCCCCACAACAGGCTCTGTGCTGACAGTGTGGAGCCTGCTTGGGATTTTCTCTCTCTGTCCCTTCCCTTCTTATGCACACCCTCTCTCTCTCTCTTTCTCAAATAAATAAACATTAAAAAAAATGTAAATGTCAAAGACCAGACTTTAGTATTTTTGTTGTTGTTTTCATAGTTTTACCTTTTCCATTTAATTGAAAGTAAAATGGCTTTGATATGAAAGCATAATTTAAAAAAAAGAATATGAAGGGCACCTGGGTGTCTCAGTTGGTTTCACTTCTGACTTCAGCTCAGGTCATGATCTCACAGTTTGTGGATTCAAGCCCCAAGTCGGACTCTGTCCTGACAGCTCAGAGCCTGGGACCTGCTTCAGATTCTATGTCTCCCTCTCTCTCTGCCACTCTTACGCTCACACTCTGTCTCTCTCAGAAATAAACTAAACACTAATATGTGTGTGTGTGTGTGTGTGTGTGTGTGTGTGTGTGTGTGTATGTGTGTGTATAAATGGACGTATTTGCTCATATGTGCTTTTCAAGGCTGGGGCACCTGGGTGGCTCAGTTGGTTAAGTATCTGACACTTGATTTCTGCTCAGGTCATGATCTCATGGTTTGTGGGTTCGAGCCCCACAGAGCCTGCTTGAAATTCTTTCTCTCCCTGTCTCTCTGCCCCTCCTGTGCTCTCTTTCTCTCAAAATAAATAAACTTTAAACAAATAAGGGAACATTTGGTAATTTGGTTAATAGTTATTTTTCAATATAAAGCAGATGTTTAGAATCAGTAAACTATTTTTAGTTTGTTTATTATTCAATAAGAGTCAAATATCTTGACATTTACAGGCTCATGACTCTCTCTAAAATTTAATGGTCAAATATAACCCTGGATATAGTTTAGGTCATTTGCTTCAAAGGGACATTACAGTGAAAAGCAGCCAAGAGAATAAGAGAAAAGGGAAAACAAAATTAGTTTACTTATACATACCAAATATATTGGTAATTTTTCATTTCTCATGAAAAGCATATTTTTATATGAGAGATACAGCTGAGATACTTTGTCTCAAATTGAGTTTAAACACTCATCAAAGGGAAAAAGGCAATAAAAATACTGAAAAGAGCAAAACAAAAGAATTAAGTTACATTTTCAGTCAATGAATCGGAAGCAGGTGTTAAACACAGAGAAGTTTCTCATTCCATATGTGTCTTCTAGTCAAAAACTATGAGAATAAAAAGAGTAACAGTAAATTCATAAAGATAACTATAATTTACTTCTATCGACATCTATTAAGGGAAAACAACCACAACATCAACACTAAGATTAACATTGACTTTGTAATGCCATTTTTTTGTTTCTATGAAGTAAATTTGAAATTGAAGCCAAGAATAATTTGAACATTTACAGAATACATCAATAATACATCATTACTCAGATCTTCTTCAATTCAGTGATTTTAATTTTCTGTTGAACAAATGGGGTTTATCAGAGGACTTAGCATCTGAATGTAAAAGGGGAAATTGTAAAATGCGTTCTTTAAATTTGCATGTCTTTGGCTCCTGAATAGCCATCAAAGTAATTGTTTCTTAAATGCTATGCAAATCTCTTCTCCTGTGTTGACCCTAATCAAAGCAATTAATTCCATAATGAAGTCTTTCTTTATAGACACTATCTTATTATTATCTTGGTCTAAATTAATAACATCATGATAATAATTAGTAGATTTGAAATCATCTATTTCTTTCTTACAGCATGTGGACTTCTTATAAAAGAGCAACAGGGATGGAAATTAGAGTAAAACATGGCAGCTGCGTTGATTGGTGTGCCCTCCTAACCTTAGCATCTGCAACATCGGCCTTATTTAAATGTGAATGTGATGTGGTTGTAATGTTCTTTCCTTCTCCAGACTCACTGCTAACTACCAGTATATGTATTATATAATACATATAGCTTATTATGCTATATTAGGTGTAATAGAATATATATAAATATGTAACTATTATGTAATAGAATATGTATTGTGATATATAGGTATAAAGCTTATATATACCATATTATGTATAATACTATAGATATATAAAACTATATGTATCTATTATGTAACACAATATATATTATGTTATATATGTAACTATGTGAAACTATAAGTATATAGTGTGTGTGTATATACATATATATATATATATATATATATATATATATATATATATATATTTGTGTATATATATATATCCCATACGTATTTATATATATCCAGTCTGTGATTATTGGAAACATCCCTTTATCCTTTTTCTATAGCCTTATTTATCTCAAAGATTCATATCTAATTATACAGTTCACATATTCATTACAAATTTATAATTAATATGGTCCTAGCTGATGAAATCTAGAGAAAGTGGGCATATCATAAAACTTTTCAAACAACTGCAATGTACATGGATCTTTTGTGTTAACACAAGAATATACATGAACTAGATCTCTATGTACTTTATCTTATATGCTTGAATCAGTTTTTCCCATTGACTTGTTTTATTTTGGTGAGATGTCCTGATATCTTTACCTCTGGTATACTGGGGTCCAGGAATTTTACATAGTTTTACTGGCTCATCTTATGTGGTGTCATCTTTGCAGTTCTCTCCCTGAAGGGATTTCATTTTGTGGATATTCCTAATAAAAACCTTTTTCAGAAACAGTTTCATTTGTACCACTGATATCTAAAGGTGCATCATTTAACTAATTTATACTAATCACATTCTTTTTGATCATTCATAAGTATAATTATCTAACTCAATACAAAAAGCAATTATTTATATATAAGTACAGCAATTATTTATACATATCCTCATAATATTCTACTTATGTTTAATGTACCACTGTAAGTAAAATGTAGAAACATTAAACCACATGGGAACATTTCCCACGCTTGATGCTATAATCACAGTATTACAATTTTACATGATAGTGATATGATGTTGCTTGAAACCATATATGTACTTTAGAGACAATAAGAAAATATAGTCTTTTACATTTATCAAGTTTTTAGCATTTTTGATCCCCTTCATTCCTTTCTAAAAATTTTCTTGTACCATTTCTTTTCAGTCTAAAATACTTCCTTTATCATTTCTTATATTACGTTCTGGTGGCAATACATTTTATTCAAACATGTCTATATCATCTATCAATAAATGTCTTTATTCCATTAATGTCTTTATTTCATCATATATTTACAGATATTTTTGCAGATTATTCTTGAAGGTATTTTTGCAACATATAATGTTTCCGAATTCATAGATTTTTTTTTATCTCTTAGCATCTTAAAGATTTTATTCCACTGTCTTCTGGAAGCCATGGATTTGGTTCCACTCTTCCCTGTACAGCTTGTGTTACTCTAGCTTCTTTCAGGCTTTTTCTTATTTTGGGTTTGCAGTACTTTGTCTATGGTATTTTGGGCATGGTTTTCTTATTTCTATCCTGCTTTGAATTCACTGAACCTTTTGAAACTCTATATTTCTATTTTTTAACCAAATTGGGGACATCTTTATCATGTATTTTCTCAAAAAAAACTTTTTGCTGCTCTTCTCCTTTGGGGACTGTGATAACAAGTATTTTAAACATTTTGATACTGTCTCAGAAGTCCCTGAACCTGCATTAATATTATTCAGTCTTTTTCCTCTCTGTTCTTTATATTGGATAATTTGTATTGATCTTTTTCAATATCCCTGTTTCTTTCCTATGTAATCTCCATTTTGTTGTTGAGAACAATCAGTGATTTTTTTTTTCAGACATTATGTTTTACTTTCTAGTTGAAGTATTTCCATTTTGTTATTTTTTTATTGTTTGGAACTTTCTGCTGATATTCTATAGTTTTTCACCTATTGAAAACATATTTTTCTTCATGTTAATGAGCATAGTTATCATACGGGCGTTAAAGCTCTTCTCTGGTGTTATCAATATCCGGATCATCTCAGGGTCTTCTATTTTTGACAATGGGTCACATTTTCCTGGTTATTCAGATGTTGAGTAATTTGGGTTTACATTTGGACGTTGTGAAAATAGTATCATTGATACTAAGGATTCTGTTACATTCCTTTTAAGAACATTGGTAAGCTTAACAGGAAATTTAACTTGAAGAGACCCAAAATTCAGACTCCACATCTTGGAGAGCAGCTGAAATCCAATTTCACTGTCTTCATCCATAGTTTGGTTGCTTGCAGTCTACCCTATGCATATGAACCTTTATGTATCAGCCAGATCCTGGACAGTTTGTGCATAGAATGCAGCCATGTCCTGTCTTGCTCTCCTCCCTTTGAAATTCACTCTGCATTTTTCTGGGGCTATTTGTACTGACCTTTGTCCTCTGTGTCTTCACACCATGAAGATGAATTTTCTTTCTATTAAACTTCCAAAAGCCTTACACAGAGCTATATGTGGGCTTCCCTCTAGCTGAAAGCCAGAAAATTCGCCCATGTTGTTCCTTTTTGCTTCTATGTGGCAATCGATCTTTAAAATCTGCTTGTCTTTGCTCCTTCTCCAAAGCATCTGAGTAGGTTCTGTTATTTATTTGTTTATTTTTTGTCATTTTGGTATTATCTACATAGTTTAAATTTATTCCTGCAGAAGAGTCGGGCCCACCAGGAGCTTACATACATGTAGATATTGTGTGCAAAACACCTAATGTGTTTTTAAAAATCATGTTACAGATATATCTCTATTAAGTGTGTAGGCTTAGCTTTCTTTGTTTTTATTCTGATTCATATACATTGAGCTTTATGAATCTCTAAACTTATTATTATCAGGTATGTTTGGTGTCCACAAAAATTCATATTTTATTGATCAGGCAGCTTACATGTGCATCATGTTTTTCTTTCTCAAAATTATCAGTGACTCAACTTAGACCAATGTTGTCTAAAAGATTGTGGTTTTGGGGCACCTGGGTGGCTCAGTCATTTGAGAGTCTGACTTTGGCTCAGGTCATGATACAACCATTTGTGGGTTTGAGCCCCACGTCGGGCTCTGTGTTGACAGCTCAGAGCCTGGAGCATGCTTCGGATTCTGTGTCTCCCTCTCTATGCCCCTGTTCTGCTCACATTCTGTCTCTCTGTCTCTCTCTCAAAAATAAATAAACATGAAAAAAATTTTAAAAATATATGGTTTTAATAGTGAATATTATAATGATTAATATCAATGAATAATGATTTATATGAAATTTAAAACTTAGGGATAAAATAACCCACTGAGGTAATTATGGCAAATATCATTGTTCCTTTAACTGAGGCTAAATAATTTTTTCACACTCAGGGAGTCAAGAAAAGTGGAGACAGTATTTCAGCTCAGACAAAGTTTACTTATTCTACTCCTTTCTCCCACAATACTTCCAAATTCAAAACTATTTCAAAATCTATTATCATGACTTCTAATGGGTAGGTTAAAAATAAAGCTAGTTAAAATCTATATATCAAGTATACTTAATGCCCCCAAATCATAGTTTTAATGCAAATATCACTGCATCATTAGGGAGAATTCCATATTTGCTTCTTATTATACCTCAAGCTTTGAATCCCTCTACAGGCAACATTCAACAGATCTGAGTTTTAAATATTATTCAATAGCTACTCTAACATTTATTGTGGATTACAAAACTAGCTCTGAAGAGGACAGAAGTCAATGTGATCAAGTATTTATGTAGACTCATTTTATCTATCGAAAGAAAGAAAACGTGTACTTCTGCTTCTGGGAAGAAGCTTCCTTATTGCTTCCACTTAGCACAATTAAAAACACTGGACATTATATATAAAACAAACAGAGGAAGACTACTAAAAGTGGGCAGAAGAATGTAGACTGGTTAATGGTCTGTCTTGGGTCTTAGAAATGACATGGAAGTGAATTCCCTGGGTTTTATTTGTGCCACATTTGCCCTAGATTAACAGATAACGAAGTTGACTATGTAGAAATACATAGCAGCATACAAAAATAAAGTCCGAACAGAAGCTTATACTCTCTAGTAAAAGGACCAGGGCCAATCTAACAGATATACTATATTTTTTGTATTTATTCTTTCTTTAAATGCATATTTGTTTTGGAAAGAGAGAGAGAGAGAGTGAGAGAGAGAGAGAGGGAGAGGGAGAGGGTAAAGGAGAGGGAGAGAGAGCATGAGCAAAGGAGGGACAGAGAGAGGGGAGAAATGATCTGAATTGGGCTCTGCACTGACAGCAGTGAGCACAATGCAGGGTTTGAACTCACAAACCGTGAGATCATGACCTGAACCGAAGTCGGAGGCTCAACCAACTGAGCCACCCAGGTGCCCTGAGATGTACAAATTTTAGATTGTAACCACTGTATCCCAGAAAAATACCACAGAAAAAACTGCTCCCACCCTCACTCCCTCCAGCTAAGATTGTGGGGGACATTGACTTCCAGCCTCCCAAGGCTGTAATGAAGCACCTGTTACGATGGTGTCAGAGAAGACAAAGTAAAAAGATGATGCTTTCGTTCCCACTGGCCAATAATAAGATATCCCACTGCCCCAATGTCAGTGAAGAATATCTAAAGCTTACAATTTCATCCCCCCCTGCATCAGGGCGGGTGCTCCTTCCCACACTGAGGAGGTGTCTGAAGAGGCTACTGGAAAGGCAGGATTTTCACTACTGCCTAGCAGTGACCAGGTCTCCTCACTGCAGTGTCAGTGGAAACCATGTGAGGAGCCAGTGTTCCTATCCCTGCTTAAGAGTAAAGAAAAGCCTCTCAACCCCTTCAGTGTCAATGGAGACCCAGTAAGTAACTGACTTGCCTCTACCTGGTAATAGTGAGGTGACCTCACCATTCCCCAGCAGAGCAGCATCAAAACAAAACAAAACAGTTAAAACATAAAAATTAACTAAGATTCAGAATAATGCAATAATTCAAATTTCGATAAAAAATCATTCAATATACCAATAACCAGGAAAACAGAACTCAAACTGAATGAAAAAAAAAAAAAAGACACAAATACCAGCACCAAGATAATAGAGATGACAGAATTACTTGATACAATTTTAAAGCAGCCAGGATAAAAATACTTCAGTGAATAATTACAAACACTCTTGAATCAAATGAAAAAGTAGAAAGCCTCAGCAAGTAAACAAAAGATATAAAGACGAATCAAATACAAGGTTTTGAATTAATAATACACTCACATTGTGGGACACAGATGGCTACTTAGAAATAGTTGGATCTTTTAAGGTATTATTTAATCTTTGTTAGGCGGGTCCAAAGATACATTTAATCTAGGGTTAGATTTTTCCCATAACTAAGGCAAGATCCTTCCTAATATCCCAACTGGCATCCCCTGAATTATGAGTTTTTCAGCTCTGGGCTGTTGACCGTATATAAGTTTCAAGCAGTATTCGCTGCACCTGTCACATACTTCCTTTGTCAGCGTTGGACAATTTCAGCATGTACATGTGGTAATCAGTACTCAACTAAAGGTCCACAGAAGACCCTCCACAGATTTCTGGGGTTCTGTCCCTCTTGCAGCTTCTCCACTCTAACACTCTGTTCTGCACACTCTTGCCATCTTGTTTTCCCTAGAATTTCAGCCCAGTGTCCTCAAATCGGAGACTGACAGTCTTTACAGGGTGACTCCACCCTTTGATCATAACTTGGCTCTGGAAGTAAGCCAGCTAGCTATGGCTCACCTCATTTGTTTCTCATCATTCAAGGGTCATTCTCCTGCTGTCACTTCTTGAGTGCTGCTGTTTCATTGGTGTTCTGTGTTCTACCTTTTTATGACAAAATGTACATCAATTTTCTGTGACTTCATCTTCATAGGAAGTTGAAACTCTACTTTTAGTCATCTGTTTATATATTTCTAAGCTGCTTTTTTGTTGATAGCCTATAGTTTTGCGTTAATTTATAGCTTACCTCACAATCTGTGCTTTTGATTGTAATGTATATAAAATTAATATTTAAAATAACAATCCAGACAGTTGGGTTTCAATCTACTGTCTTGCTCATTGTTTTCTATTTGTGCCACCCGTTCTTTGTTCTTTCCCTCTCTTTTCTGGTCTACTATTGGATTTTTAAAATGATTTTATTTGTCTTTACTATCAGCTTATTACCACTTTATTATTGTCAATTTTAGAGGTATTTCTGGGTTTTTAACATACTTAACTTATCATAGAATCTTCCAGTAGTACACTTTTGTATTTCTCTTCCACCTTTTATACTATTGTTGTCATATATATCACACTACCTGTGTGATAAATCTCATGTTACACTGCTTTTATATTTGTTCATTTATTTTTTAAAAAACATAAAACATTAGAAAAAATATATCCTCATAATTTCCATTATCAGCACTCATCATTTACTTAGATTTAAATTAACATATGGTGTCATTTTCTTTTTGCCTGAAGTACTTCTTTTTCAGACTTCTTGTAGAGTCACCTTGCTGGCAATTAATTCTTTCAGCTGCTGTTTGTCTTTAAAAAAGTCCTCATTTCACTTTCAATATTGAAACATATTTTGCTGGTTAAAGAATCCTAGATTAAGTGTTTTCTTGCAATAGTTAAAGATACATCTCTTTCTTTGTCTTCTGGCTTGTATACTTTACAAAGTGCATTGGGCAGTCATTCTTATATTTAATCTTGTCATGAGTACTTAATGCTTGGTAATTTTTTGGTCTTTTAAGATTATCTCCTATTTCTGGCATTTAGAAATTTGATTTTTATGTACTTTAATGTGGTTTTATTCATATTTGTTCTGCTTGGTTTTGTGGAGCTTGTTTGATCTGTGGATTTAAAATTTTTATAAAATTTGCAAATTTTTCATTATAATTCACACACACACACACACACACACACACACATATATATATATATAATCTCTCTTTCTTTTTTTTCTTCTGGAACTTTGATTGCATGTATGTTTGTTTGAGTAATGTCTCAGAGTTCACAGTTGCTTGGTTTTTATTTTCTGTCTTTTGTCTTTCTATATTTGACTTTAGTTTCTATTTTTTTTTTTAATTTCTATATTCTTTCCTTTTGTAGTCTCTACTCTGTCTTTATTAATTCCAGTGTACTTGTAACTTCAGATGTTTTATTTTTAATCTCTTGGTATTTACTCTATTTTTGTCTTTTATTTTTGTCTTCCATTTGTCTCTTCATCATTCATGTTTCTTCTAACTTTAGGAAGGTTTTGAATGTATAGTATCCCTTACTTCTATTTCTATCGTCTCTTGTCATTTCTGTGTTGATGCTAACTGAATGGTACTTCTCTTGGTTATGGATTACACTTACCTGCTATTTTATTGACTGTCTTTTTTTGTTGTTGTTGTTTTTCATTTTAGGGTGAACTTTGCAGATTTTAAACTCTTGCTTGCTAGATTTTGATAGGTCCCTTACATAGTATTTGATTTTATTCTTATATTCATATAAGTTTCTTGAAATTAGTTTAATCATTTCTAAGATCATGTTTCTGCTTTGTTAAAACAGAGCCAAAGTAATTTTTAGTCAAGAGGTAAGACAGTCTTACTACTAAGTTGATATAATTCTGCAGATTCTATATTATTTGGTCTTTCCATTCTGATTTGTATAAACATAAACTATTCCCAGCCCTGTGTGGGCTTCAATAATTGTTCTTCTTACTACTTTTCTGGGCTTTGATTGAGTTCTAAGAATGCTTAAGCTTATGATTTTCTGTTCTTCCCTGGAAGTTATTTTGTATTTGTCTGGGAAATTGTACACTATGCTTGCATAGATTGATATGTGTTAAGAGGATAAAAACAAAAACAAAAACAAAAACAAAAAACTTCTATGAAAATGTCTTGAACTCTCGTCCTGATAATCTTGTTCTCTCTGGTACCCTGCCCCTCCCCCCCCCCCCCCAATTCTACCTGCTTTTCTCTCTATGAACATCAATCTCTATCTTCCTGCTTCATAGTGACAGAAGACCAACCTTACTTTGGAAACTCTTTCCCTGTGTTGCAGCCTGAAGAGATAGATATCTTTGCACCATAACTGAAGTTGTAAAACTATGAGATTAAAAGACTCACCTTGTTTGATTCTATTCTCTCAGAGATCACAGTCCTGTTCTACCTTTTTTTTTTCAACTTGTAAAAATAATTACCTCATGTAATTCTGTTCAGTTTTATAAGTATGCATGAAATTTATGCTGACTTTTGTCTGGGCCACGTGTCTCCAACAGGCCAGCTTCTTTGCACTGTGACTAGTTTCCAAATGCAACAGGCAAGAAAGGGCAAAGCATTATCCGCAAGCATCTTTCAAGGCTCCAGGGTCATTTTTGTTGTATCTCATTGGCCTAAGCAAGTCACATGGTGAAGGCCAGAGTTAAGGAAGGGATTAAGCCAGGAAGTGGATAGGGAGACAGGTGATTTATTAGGCGCCATTACTAGGATGATGAATCACACAAAATTCATCAGTAGCCAAATAATAAGTAACAGGGACTGTATTAATTTACTCCAGTAAAGAGATCACATCTGGAGTAATAGCTGCAGTGGAAGATACTACCTGGTATAATGTACATTCATCGCCATCTTCCTCCAAGGTGAAGTGCTCTTTTACAGACACTGAAAAGGTAAGTTAAACTAGGCTATGATGGGAATTCCCATCCCTGCCTGCATTTTCAACATTTTGAGGGTGGCAGTAATCTCTGCAATCCCAGAAAGGATGTAATTTTGCATTTGACTTATGATTTTTAGAAAAGAGGAAGCTGCAAAGCTTTTCTCTGTTCATTCCTACCATAATAACCCTCACTCCAAATATCAGGAAGCAATGTAGAGTCCTCCCATTTGCTGTGTGTAACAATTTTAACTATATATGAAGAAACTGGGCAAATAAAAACAAGGTCTGTGGACCCACTAGTTTCACTGTAGTACAGGTTTACTTAAAAATCCACTTATCACCTAAACTCAGTGAGTATTCATTTTGACCAGTAAATGGATTACATTCCATTCATCAAAGCATCAACATTAGTTTTTAGATTACAGATGGTGTGCAGTAACCCATGGGCTACCTGACAGATGATCCTTTAGAGACCACTAGAAGAAAGATTTGTGGCACACATTTATGATTTTGTCATATGGTTCTTCTTTCAGTTACATGAACTTTTTTTATTGTAGGAATCCTGAGCCTACTACTAGTCCCAGACCTTGGAACACTATGACTGCACTGGCTTTATTACAATGTCTCAAATGAGACCTATTTTGTTTTTTTAAAAAGATTTACATGGTTATTTATTTATTTTTGAGAAGAGAGAGAGGGAGAGTGGGGGAGGGGGAGAGAGAGAGAGAGAGAGAGAGAGAGAGAGAGAGAGAGAATCCCAAGCAGGCTCTGCTCCATCAGCACAGAGCCCAACACGGCGCTCGAAACCATGAAGTGTGAGATCATGACCTGAGCCGAAACCAAGAATCAGACGCTTAACCAACCGAGGCCACCCGGGAGCCCCTCAAGTGAGAACCTACTTTCAACAGAGCCAGATTTTTGGTTGTGTGGTAAAAGATACATAACATAAAATTGATTCTATCAGCTTTCAAGGGGAGAGTTCAATGGCACTAAGTGTAGTTTCATTTTTGTGCCACCATCGCCACCATCCATTCCAGAACTTTTTCAACTTCCCAAACTAAAGCTCCACACTCATTAAATAATAGCTCCATTTTCCCCTCCCCTCAGCCCTTATCAGCCATCATTCTATTTTCTCACTTTGTGAATTTGACTATTCTAGGTACCTCTATACAAGGGAAGTCTTAAGGTCTTCTCTGGTGCATTTTGGGTATGATTCCTTCCTGGGCCTGTGCATGTGCTTTCTTCCCCTGATTTCACCATATGGACAATTTCTTTTAAATGTCTTAATTTCTTGGGGCATCTGGGTAGCTCAGCCAGTTAAATGTTGGAATATTGGTTTTGGCTCAGGTCATTATCTCACAGTTTCTGAGTTTGACCCCTTCATTGGGCTCCACACTGACAGCACAAAGCCTGCTTTGGATTGTCTCTCTCTCTGCCTATACCCCACTTATGCTCTGTCTCTCTCTCTGTCCTCTCTCAAATTAAATAAACTATAAATAATAATAAAAAAAGTAAATGCCTTAATCTCCCAAAAGTCTTACCCCTTTTTTTTTCTCAAGGCCTTAGCTGTTGGATTTCTTCTTCTCCTCCTTCTTCTCCTCCTTCTCCTCCTCCCCCACCTCCTCCTCTTCCTCCTTCTTCTTCTTTTTAAATGTTTATTTATTTTTGAGAGAGAGAGAGAGAGAGAGAGAGAGCATGAGCAGGGGAGGGGCAGAGAGAGACACACACACACACACACAGAATCCAAAGCAGGCTCCAGGCTCTGAGCTGTAAGCACAGATTCTGATGTGGGGCTTGAACCCATGACCGTGAGATCATGCATGACCTGAGCTGAAGCTGGCCACTTAGCCAGCTGGGCCATCCAGGCACCCATGGATTTCTTAATTAGTAATTTCTTGCCTCATACATCTGAAGCTCTATATTCCCCCCTGTGATGCCAACTGCTGCCTACTGCTTCCCCTAACCTGGGATCTAAGATGTGTCACTTTTGACCATCTGCATTCTGAGTTAGGTGACAAAGACCATTCACACAAGCAACAGCCAAACAAGGTTATAAAACTGCAAATTCTTTCTATGCTGCTCTCTTTGGCTGCTGGAAGGGAACTGTGGACTGGGCCACTGCTTTCCCCTAACTGGGGTCTGCTGGGGAGTAGATGGCATAAGAGCAAATGAAAACACTATAAAACTTCCAACTATTTTGAAGAAGGCTTATTCTTGATTGGGCATTCACTTGGTTGCTATAGATCTTTGACCAATTTCCAGAACTGCTGTAAAGTTATTGTAGCTAATTTCTAGTTGTTTATTTAAAGATTCCTTGGGAGAAAGAGTGTTTGGGGTTTTCTAGTCTGCCATCTGGCTGATGTCACTTTTCTCCAACTTAGAGATCAAATTATTGTTGTAGGTGTTTATTTAGATCATATTGAAGTAATTGGACTACTTTTTCATACTGGTCTTAGAATCCCTATACTCAATTAACTCATTAAAAAATTCTATTAATTTTATAAGTTTCAATTACTTCTCTAAACTTGTGCTTATTCGAGTAAACTATGGCATCTTTCCCTGAATAGTTAATGTTGCTACATTCAAGTCATTCAGTACCTTCCACCTTCATCACTGGGCTACTGAAAAGAGCAGTTACAGTTATTTTGAAGAATGCTTGCTCTCCCTTTGCTGATGTATTTCATAATACCTTGATGAAGATAATGCCTTCAGTCCCCATTGGGAAAATATTTAAAGGATGATTAAGAAGATAATATAATAAACCCACTCAACATAGTCTTGTTTTTATTGTCTTGGATTCCTTCATATTGTATCAGGAGTTTTCTGGCATCACAACTTAATTTTGTCTCATCCATGGTAGGATTTAACTTTTAGTCAGCTGCTTCAATTAGCACATTATATCTGGAATATCCAGACTGTTACACAAATCTATAAATTTAGGCTGAATTGTTTTAAAATGATGTTCAACATTCTTGGTATAACAGTGTTAAAATCTATACTACAAATTTATCCAAGTTTTTACTTACATGAAATTGTAAAAGCATTTCCTTCAGTTTGATGTTGTAATTGGCCATTAATAAAGCCTCTTAGACTTTTATATGAGAGAAATATTAACCATTTTTTAAAATTCATAGTCATGTTGATTATCTGATACAATTTATAAGAAAATGTTTATATAAAACACATCTGCAATTATTTGTACAAATTTTTCAACTTATTAAATTTTGAAAACCAATTTTGTACAAATTAAACAT
This sequence comes from Panthera leo, assembly GCF_018350215.1. Classification (NCBI taxonomy): domain Eukaryota; kingdom Metazoa; phylum Chordata; class Mammalia; order Carnivora; family Felidae; genus Panthera; species Panthera leo. The sequence goes on along the minus strand of NC_056682.1, from coordinate 152,369,710 downwards.
TCTTAAAAATAAACTAAATTACCTTAGAATAGAAATCTCACATATTTAATGTGACTGATTATTTTGAATTCATAAAATATCATAATATAGGCAAAAACTGAAATGACAAATCTTACAAAATTTATCACTATTTTACTTAAACCTATTCTGAAACTCAATACCATGGAATTAATTCATTATACTTATTATTTTAAATCCTCTAATGAATATATTCTTTAATTCATTGCTAGAAATATTTTGGTATCCTTTTAGAGGTTCATAGTATTATTTCAATACTTTGGTAGGGTTGCAGAAAAATAGAAGATAACTCTTAGGCTCACCTGAGTTATTAATGTTCAGCTGTCATCTAACAGATTTTTTTTAAGGGACAAGGAATCCAAAATGAAGCAAAATTATAGCTACTGTAAATTCCAAACTCTACACATCTTTTTAATTTTTTAAAAATGTTTGTTTATTTTTGAGAAAGAGAGAGGCAGACAGCAAGCAGGGGGAGGAGCAGAGACAGAAGGAGACATAGAATCCAAAGCAGGCTCCAGGCTCTGAGCTGTCAGCACAGAGCCCAACACAAGGCTGGAACCCACAAACTGTGAGATCATGACCTGAGTCACAGTCAGATGGTTAACCAAGTGACCCACCCAGGCACCTTACAAACTCTACACATCTTTACATTAAGATTCCAACTGTACATCATGATCCTTTCTCCACGCACATACACACACACACACACACACACACACACACACAAGCACACACATATCCTCGTAAACACATACATACCTCTAGTTAGAATCCCTGTTTATGGTGGGAGGGTGCATTTATAATGGAAAATGCAGGTGGGAAACACTTTTTGTCATTTATTCTGCATTTAAATAAGTAAAATTATTTCTTTGCATTGACAGTTTTTATTCATCTTGCCCCTTCCCAATTTCCTGATAAACTGTTGGAGGGTAGAATACATATTTTATTTATCTTTCATTGTTTAAATGCCAAACATAGGGGCGCCTGGGTGGTGCAGTCGGTTAAGCGTCCGACTTCGGCCAGGTCACGATCTCGCAGTCCGTGGGTTCGAGCCCCGCGTCAGGCTCTGGGCTGATGGCTCGGAGCCTGGAGCCTGTTTCCTATTCTGTGTCTCCCTCTCTCTCTGCCCCTCCCCCGTTCACGCTCTGTCTCTCTCTGTCCCAAAAATAAAAAAAAATTAAAAACGTTGAAAAAAAATAAATGCCAAACATAAATCTAGTGTTAAATGGGTCCTCAATGACACTTAATAGAAAAATTATAAGAAAGTTCTTTTATTGGGGTTTTTGATGATGACTTATCAAATTCTTAGATCTGTAAGCATATTTTCTCATGTTAGAAATGTCTTATAACAGTAGAATCTCTTCTACAATATGGTTTCTTCTTATTTGTCTGAGCCAAACATTGAATTATGAACAATGAGGACAAAATTAGCCAACTAGTGCCTGTTTCATAGACTGCCCTCTTCCTATTCGACCTCAGGTGTAGGTAACTCTTGCTTTCTACCCACTTGGGTATGTATGAAACTTATGGTCAGTATACAATGAAATACCATCAATGGTATATATACTTGTCTAATAAAAAGTTTTTCACAGAGGTGCTTGGGGGGCTCAGTCGGTTAAGGGTCTGACTTCAACTCAGGTCATGGTCTCCCAGTTTGTGGGTTTGAGCCCCACACCAGTCTCTGTACTCTGGAATCCTCTGTCTCCCTCTCTGTCTGCCCTTCCCAGCTTGTGCTCTCTCTCTCTCTCTCTCAAAAATAAATAAACATTATTTTTTTTAAAAAAATATCTATTTACAAATGTGAATGATTAGACAAATTATCATTTGCTTAAAAATTTTTGACTCACTGTGGCTTCCAAGTAAGGTTTAAATAGAAACTTTCATGACACAGAATTTTTTTTTTTAATTTATTTTTTGAGAGAGAAACAGAGGGAGTGAGCAGGGGAGGGGCAGAGCAAGAGGTAGATAAAGAATCCCAGGCAGGTTCTACACTGTCAGCATGGAGCTCGATGTGGGGCTTAAACTCATGAACCATGACCTGAGCCGAAACCAAGCATTGGACGCTTAACCAACTGAGCCACCCAGGTGCCCCCACAGAGAAAACTCCTTACTCCAATACTGTATGGGCAAGGATCTCAAACTCCTTAAATCTATGTCCACTTTCATGAACAAAACAACAAAAAAATCTTCTGAATCATTTTATTAACAACTTAAATTTCACAAGAAATAATACAACTAAAACATTTAGTTTGAAAATACTTTTCACCCATTTCCAGATTTTAAAAAACACTGTAAACAGAATGTTTCTATCCTCCTCTCTTAGAATCACTGCCTTAAAATGTTCTGTCATCTCTGGCAACCTTTTCTTCTCTGGGAGAGCATCCACTGTTCTTTCAACCATCTTCAAATGTCAGTAAGTATAACTTTTGTGTTAAGATTTAAATGTCCATTACAAATACATTCTTTTCCATTGTTCATGACACAGGAAGGTAAGATGCTGTTTGTATTCAGATTTACTCTGGAACCAGCCACAAAGACCTGAGTCAAGTATAAACAGTTAAAGCCTGAGTACTTACAAGATTAGGGCTGCTCAACAAAGTAGTAAAGCTATGAGAATGAATGCATAACCTTTCAGAGAATGTGTAGAATGAGTAAAGAGCTGAGAACTGAGCCCTAAAGAATTGGTGAGGAAGGCTGAAAGAGTTCTGAAGGACGGCATGAAGTGGGAACATATTCTGCAGACAAAGCAGGAAGTTGTATGTCAGACTTGGGTGTGTTCAGCCAAGCTATATGCTGAGATACAGTCCCCAAAAGACTTGCAATTATGTAAGTTAGAGCACTGTTCAAAAACATAGCTATGTATCTTTATTGTACCTGTAAAGTTGCATTTGTTGCCCAATTGCCAATAAGTTAAATGTAAAAAAGGAAAGAAATGAAAGAAAGGAAACAAAATCCATCTCTTTCTATTCTTTATACACCTTATTCCCCTCATTCATCTCAACCTCAGATTTACATTTTACTGTCAGCTTTTTGCTCCCTGAGTAAAACTTATGCCCCCCCTCCTTTATTTTTCACTATTCTAACAGATGGAGATGTTCTTATTTTCCTTCTTTTTAATTGTTTTTAAGTTTATTTTTTGGGGAGAGTCAGAGATAGCATAGCAGGTCAGGGCAGAGAGAGAGGGAAAGAGAGAGAGAGAAAGAGAGAGAATCCCAATCAGGCTCCATGCTGTCAGCACAGAGCCAAATGCAGGACTCAAACTCACTGAACCATGATATCATGACCTTTGCTGAAACAGTCAGTTGCTTAATTGAGCCACCCAGGCACCAGGTTCAGGTCGGTTCAGGTTGAGATCTCTCAGTCCTAGGATAGAGCCTCCCTCTCCACCCCCACCCCATCCCATCCCACTCTCTGTTGGGCTCCATGCTTAGGATGGATCCTGTTTGGGATACTCTCTATTCCTCTGTCTCTACTCCTTTCCCACTTGTGCATGTGTGCTCTTTCTCTCTCTCTCTCACTATCAAAATAAATAAATAACCATTTAAAAAAACACCAAAACAAGTTACTTACATTGACATATAGAACCTTAGCTTCAGTCATTAAGTTCAGCCACTTCATTTCCCTGATAAGAAAAATTAGAACCTGGATAACAAATTGTCTCGTGCCCCCTGGTAGCTAAGTCCTAAAGTGGGCTTGGACACTGCTCCTTGGGTTCCAAATTCTGTTATTTTCACTGCAACAGTGACACCTATATTGTAAACAAATTTGTGACTCTTTTTTGTACTACAGAAATGTTCTTTAATGACTCAGAGAACCTTAATTCTCCCATCTTCCCTCCCCATTTTAGAGATAGACAAATCGAGATTTACAGATAAGAAGGTAACTCAAGGAATATATTAAAAAAACACATAAGGATCATTCTATTTTCTAGAGCACTATTCATGGCCAAAATATTTTTAATTATAAGTAAGCAAATTGAAAAGAATAGAAGAATTTAAATGATGTATGCTTTTTAAAAATATATATATATCTGCGAACAGGTGCTAAAATCTGTTTAAATTCTCTGAATGGAGGTTTCTGCAGCCAAAGTCTCATTATCATAAAACCAAAGATCAAAAAGACTATGAAATATTGAGTCTGATTTAGTTTTCAAATGCAAAGCAGCAGCTGAATTAAAGCACAAGGCTCCTGGAAAAACCCAGAGAGAAACAACGGACATCTTTAGTCATCGGGGGTGCTCTCAGACAATGAACACACTGATTGGATGTACAAAAATGGGGAAATTCATCATGCTCTCATTCTAATAGGTTTCAGCTCAGGAAAGTGATGTGTGGCAAGCTGCAGCAGGTCATTCTTGCACTCAGCAAAGAAAAAAGAGGTGATTGATACTGGGAGGATATAGGGAAAGATATTGCTTTGCTAAAATTATACTTATTCTTACATAACACTATTTATACAAGTTTTTCATCCAAGAAAAGTTTTCTAAACTCATATATATGTATAAATATATATGTTTATATATGAGTGTACATGCATATATATGTATATGAGTGTGTGTATATTTATTTATAGGAAGGAAGGAAGGAAGGAAGGAAGGAAAGAAGGAAGGAAGGAAATTCAAACAAAGCCAGTCATGAATATATGACCCAAATAATCTCACTTGTGTTATTTTTATTTAATGTGTATTTTACATTACAGATGAATGAAAGTTCAAAAGAAGGACTAGTTTACATACCATAAACATATGTAAACATATGTAAACATTTGGGGGGGGCAGCAAAGAAAACTGTAAGAACTAACTTTGAAACCTTAAGATACTGAGGTAAGACAAAGAATGCGTTAAAAAATTAATAATGATATACTCTCAACTTTGGTAAAGTTCAATATAAGAATAAACTCTTTAAGGATCTTTTATTGTTTGGCAAAATAATTGTTAAATGCATCATTTGTTATGTCACCTGATATCCCTTATCCAATAATAATCATTGAATTCATTGCTAAGTTGATTCTGTTTCTTCTCAAAGCAAGAATAATTCTATCAATCTATGGAATGGAATGTATTAAGGAACAAATTGCACGTTTATCTTAAAAAGAAAAGAAAAAGAAGAGAAGAAATTAAAATTGTTCTGTGTAATTGCGGACTCCGATGATGTTTCATTTCTTCACATTTAAAAAACAAACAAAAAAGTATGGTCAGTATTAACTCTAAGGAAGTAGTATAAGTATGTGAGAAATATTATGATGGAATTTCAGAAGAAGGAAGAAAAGACTGGCCAAGGAGAACAAATAAAATTTTAGCAGGTATATTTGAGAATAGGATAAATATTAATTATTATTATTAGCCTTGATTAAAAATATGGAGAGTAGAACAAAGGAGATTAGTTTTAAGGTTATTCTTAAATTGTACAGGCATGAGATTGTTTTTACTTTTATTTTTTAATGTTTATTGTATTTTCGAGAGAGACAGAGAGAGAGTGCACGCAAGTAGGGGAGGGGCAGAGAGAGGGGGCAAAGGATCTAAGGCAGGCTTTGCACTGACAGCGGTGAGCTGATGTGGGGCTTGAACTAACAAACTATGAGATCATGACCTGAGCCAAAGTTCCATGCTTCACTGACTGAGCCACCTAGGGGGCCCTGTTTTTTTTTTTTTTTTTTTTTTTTTTCTTTTTTAACTGTTGTCTTCATGTTCCAAATGTTGCTTAGTAACTGTTTTGTTTTGCTTCTTAAAAAATAGTTTTTAAGTTTATTTATTTATTTTAAGAGTGAGGGAGCTGGCACAGTGGGGGAGGGGCAAAGAGACTCTACACTCAGTACAGAGCCTTATGCTGGGCTCCAACTCAGGAACCATGAGATCATGACTTGAGCCAAAATCAAGAGTCAGGTGTTTAACTGACTGAGCCACCCAGGCATCTTTTATATATATATATATATATATATATATATATATATATATATATATATATGTAATTTTTTAGTGTTTATTTATTTTTGAGACAGAGAGAGCTAGAGCGTGAGTGGGGGAGGGGCAGAGAGAAAGAGAGGAAAGCATAGAATCTGAAGTAAGCTCCAAGCTCTGGGCTGTTAGCACAGCTCTGTCTTTTTTCAGAAAATATAGGAAAATGTCAGAAAGTTTAGGTTTAAAAAAATTACTAACTACCCTACCTAGCTAGAGATTATCATTGCTCAAATGTGTTGCATATCTCTCCATTTATAATTTATATTTTTTCCTCATTTACACAATGATTCAAGTCCATGTACTGAATGATCTGCTTTCCTCTGCTTCCCCATCTATAAAGTAGAGTTACAAACATTCATCACAAATTTATGAGAGTAAAATGTAAAAACCTTTAGAGCAGTGACTGGCCTTAACTAGCATGCTCAGGTCAAATAAAGAATACTTCTTTCATAACAATTATGTTGTAGCTACTGCTATAAGCCAGGGCTATCCAATAGAAATAAATATGAAAATATCTACATTAAAAAGAAGAAAGATCTATAGAATAAGATAACCACCTAACTTTAAATCTCAAGGAACTAAAAAAAGAACAACCTATGCCCAAAGTTACCAGATGGAAGGGAATAATAAAGATTAGAATGACAATAAATAAAATACGGAATAGAAAAACAATTTACAAAATCAATGAAACCAAGAGTTGTTTTTTGAAAAAAATGAAAGTGACAAGCCTGAGGTAGAGTAATCAAGGAAAAAAGAAGACAAAATAAAAAAAAAAGAAAGACGAGAAACATTGCAATTGATGCCACAGAAATTAAAAATATAAGGAACTATTATAAACAAATATATGCCAATTAATACGACAACCTAAAAGAAATGGATACATTCCTAGAAACATAACCTACCAGAATTGAATCAAAGAAAAGTAGAAGCCTTGAATAAATGAATAACAAATAGGAGACTGAATAATTAATCAAAACTTCTCAACAAAGTCCAGGACCATATGGCTTCCCAAGTGAATTCTACCAAATATTTAAAGAAGAATACATGCCAAAACTTTTTTAAACTCTTCCAAAAACAGAAGAAGAGAGAACACGTACAAAATTACTTTATGAGGCCAACATTACCTTGATATAGAAACCAGACAAAGGCACCTCCAGAAAACAAAGTTACAGACCAATATCCTCGATGAATATAGATGCAAAAGTTGTTAATGAAATATTAGCAAACCAAATTCAATAGCACATTAAAAAGATCATACACAAAGACCAACTAGGATTTATCTCTGAGACGCAAGGATGGTTCAATATATGCAAATCAATTAATGTGATAAACCCTATTCACACAAGGGAAGAAAAAACATTATATGATCATCTCAAAAGATGCTAAAAAAAGTTCGACAATATTCAACACTCTTGCATGATACAAACTCTCAACAAATTAAATATGGAAGAAAGTTACCTCAACATAGTAAAGATCATATATGAAAAGCCTACACTTAACATGATACTCAAGAGGGGAAAACTGAAAGCTTTTTACCTAAGATCTGGAATAAGTCAAAGATGCTCACTCTTGCCACTGCTGTTCAACATGTACTGAAAGTCCTTGCCAGAACAATTAGGCAAGTAAAATAAATAGAAGTTGTCCAAATTGGAAAAGAAGTAAAGTTCTCTGTTTACCGCTGGTGTGATCTCATATGCAACAAAAATATTGTTAGAACTAAAAAATAAATTCAATAAAGTTAACCGATAAAAAATGAATATACAAAAATATTTGCCTTTCTACATACTAACAATGAACTACAAAAAAAATAAAATTAAGAAAATAATACCATTTACAAATGCCTCAAAACGAATAAAATATTTAGGAATAAACTTAACCAAGGAGGTGAAAAATGTGTTTAAAGGAGATGTAAGTAAATGGAAAGATATTCCATGATCATGGATTGGAAGAATTAATATTGTTAAATGGCCATACTTCCCAAAGTGATATACAGAATAAGTGCAGTCCCTATCAATATTTTATTGGCACTTTATATAGAAATAGAAAAATTAGCTCTAAAATTCAAATGCAACCTCAGAGACTCCAAAGGCATCACACTTCCTGATTTCATTATATTATAAAGCTACAGCAAAGAAATATGGTCCTGGAATAAAACCTGGCATGTAGATCAACAGAATAAAAAGCCCAAAAATGAACCCACGCATATAAAGTCAACCACTCTTTGACAAGGGTGCCAAAAATACAAAAAAAAAAAAGAAAGGATATTTTCTTCAGTACCTGTTGTTGAGAAAACTGTATTACACATGCAGAAAAATGAAATTGGACTCTTTATCTTACACCATATCCAAAAATCAACTCAAAATACACCAAACACTTAAACATAAGACCTGAAACTGTAAAAATCCTAGAAGAAAATATGGAGGAATAATTTCTGGACATTGATTTTTCTTATGATTTCTCAAATATGACATCAAAAGCACAGGAAACACAGCAAAAATAGACAAATGGCACAATATCAAACTAAAAAGCTCTACACAGCAAAGGAAACAAGGCAATGGTAAGACAACCTCTACATGTGGGAATTTTTTCAAACCATATCTGATTAAGAGTTTATATCTATAATATATAAGGAAATTCTACCACTCAATAGCAACAAAACAAATAACCCGATTACAAAAATGAACAGAGTATCTCAATAGACATATCTCCAAATGCATACAAACGGCCAACAGATACATGAAAACATCCTCAACATTTTGAATCATCAGGGAAATACAAATCAAAACCACAATGAGTTATCACTTCACAGCAGTTGGGATGGCTGTTTTCAAAACACAAAAGATAACAAGTATTGGCAAACATATGGGGAAAAGAAAAACATTATATACTGTTAGTGGGAATAGTGCAGCCACTATAGAAACCAGTATGAATCTTCTGAAAATTAAAAATAGAATTACCATATGATCCAGGAATCTCACATCTATGTATATTTTCATAACAAATGAGATCAAGATCTTGAAGAGATATCCGTACCCCATGTTCATTATTCACAAGAGCTAAGAGATGGAAGCAACTTAAATGTCTATCTTCAACTGAATGGATAAATAAAATGTGGTGTATATATCCAATGGAATATTATTGATCTTTAAAAAGAAGGAAATCCTACCATTTGTGACAACATGGGTAAACCTGGGTACACCGAGTGAAATAATCCAGACACAAAAGGACAAATATCACATGAGAGCACTTATATGAAGAATCTAAGAGTCATAGAAACAGAGAATAGGATGGTTTCTAGGGACTGGAGGGATGGGGGAAATGGGGTGGTATTAATCAAAGGGTACAAAGTTTCAGTTATACTGGATGAAAAAATCCTAGAGATCTAATGTACAGCATAGTTCCTGCAGTTAATAATACTATATTGTCTAGGTCAAAAACTTGTGAGAAGGGTAGATCTTTGGCTAAGTGTTCTTATCACACACACACAATAATAATCATGAATAAAGAGGGTAGAAGGAAACTTTTGGAGGTGATGGATATGAAGCATAGATTTTTGGTGATAGTTTCATGGATGTATACTTTTCTCCATGCTGTATACATTAAATTTGTATACCTTTTTATGTGTCAATCATACCTCAATAAAGTAATTTAAAAAAGAAATATGTGTCACAATTATGAGCCACTTATATCATTTTAACTTTTTTTTTTACCAACCACACTTAAAAAGTAAAATGAATCAGATAAAAATGTGTAATAATATATTTTACTTAAACAAATATATCCATAATATTATAATTTTAACATTGGATAAATATGAACGTTATTAACGTATTTGACATACTTTTATACCAAACATTCAAATTTTGATGTATATTTTGTACTAACAGCAATCCTCATAGGGAGTAACCACATTTTTAAGTGTTAAGTAGCTTCATACGGATAATGGTTGCAGTTTTGGGTCGCAGAATTTTTCCCACTGATGATAAAGCACAAAATGAAATAGATACAGTCCACATCTTCAAAGCAGATGATACAGAAAATAAACAAATAAACATGAAAAGGCCAAAAAAAAAAAGGGATAAAAGACCCAATCAAATACAAATTTATCACCATGTCCCTGAAGGAAAAAAAAAAAAAAACAAAAGACAAAAAACAAAACAAACAAACAAACAAAACAAGACAGGAAAACCTGGTTGATGTGACTAAAATGTACTGGAGGAGGAAATGGAAAGTATTTAGAAAGGGGAAATAGTGAAGTTCAGTAGGGTCTTAGCCCTCAAGATAGGATGTTTGGGCTTTATTCAGTATGCCATGAGAGTCACTAAAGGGACATGAGCAAGGGGATGACAGGATCTGCCTTGTGATTTAGGAAGGAAACACTGACTATTGAAGAATGAGTGAGCTACAGTGTGGGAGTGGAGAAAAAGCAAGTGGTTTAAACAGTAATTTGTTTTCTCATAATTCTGGAGGCTAGAAGTCTAACATCAAGGTGTTGGCACATTGGTTTCTTCTGATGACCTCTTTCCTCAGAATTTGTGATCTTTTTTTGGTTGTCTCCACATGGTCTTCCCTCTGTGCCTATACCCTAATGTCCTCTTCTAAGGACCCCAGTCATACTGGATTAGAAACTACCCATAGGACTTCATTTTATTCAATATGTCTTTGAAGGCAAGCCCTGTCTCAAAATATGGTTATATCCTTAGGTACTGAAGGTTATGACTTGAACATCTGAATTTAGGGGGGGCACAAATCAGCCCATAATAAGCATCAATAAATATTTCAAAAGTGTTCTGTGGAACACATTTGGGTATTCTGATAAGAGATATGATCCTGACTTCCCAATCAAGTTGTTCCATGAACCATCTCTTAGATATTCTTTCCATTCACCCACATATAACTTTCCCTTTCCTACCAACTTATTAAATGCTACCTGCCTTTTAAGGCACAGCTCATGTTCTATGTCTCTTCCCAAGATTTGGGTTGAGAACTAAGTTTATCAAAATCCATGGCACATGGCTTCTTCCTGCACTTTTCTTTCCTTCTCTCTCTCCTTTTTCTCTTTCTATTTTTTATCTCTTCCCTTTCATTCCCTTTAACCCTTCCTTCCCTTTAATTTCCACTTTTACGTTTCTACCTCACAAATATTTTCTTGAGTTCATAGACATTACTTATCAATTATAAGATAGTTTAACTAAAGAAATTTATCTTTTTAAATATTTAAATGCTTATTTATTTTGAGAGAGAGAGAGTGCAAGTAAGTGGGGGAGGTGCAGAGACACAGGAAGACAGAAAATCCCAAGCAGGTTCCTCATAGCCAGCACAGAGTTGAATGTGGGGCTCGAACGAATGAACTGTGAGATCATAACTTGAGCTGAAATCAAGAGTTGGAGACTTATCCAACTGAATCACTCAGGCACCCCTAAATAAAATTTATAAAATAATAGAATTACCACACATAACCCAACTTCCTGACAAGTTTATGTTGCTTACTGAATGACTATAATCTCTCTAAGAGAAATGCTATGATGATCCTTTGATCTCACATAGTAATTTGCTCAATATAGCGGAAACCATTAGGTTTTAATGGAAATACTACTTAGAATAATTGTTTTGGTGATAGTATCAATGGTAATAGAAATCTTTCAACTATAGGGGCACCTAGGTGGCTCAGTTAGTTAAGCATCCAACTCTTGGTTTCAGCTCAGATCATGATCTCATGGTTTGTGGGTTTAAGCCCCATGTCAGGCTCTGCAGAGCCTGCTTGGGATTCTCTGTCTTCCTCTCTCTCTGCCCCTCCTCTCTCTCTGTCTCTCTTTCAAAAATAAATAAATATTAAAAAAAGAGAAATATTCCAATTATAATCTTTTCTTCATAAGAGGAAATCTCACGCCATCAGGAACAGGACATTCACTTAAATTCTGGCTCACAAACCTATGATCAATTATGTAGCAAATTATCTTACCCTTAGTTATTGTGTTCCTTTCTCTTGTTCAGAATCCTACTGAAATCAAAGCTCACATCCTCTTCCAGAAATGCAGTTTTCTTTAAACTCTAATTTCCCACAAAGTACCATAGCAGTTTGAGGCATGATTGTATTTATCATGTACTGGCCTTCATAATACCTACCTTAGCTATTATCTCCTTTCCAAACTTGTAAGGTCTTGAGGATGTGATCTAAATTCTATGTATCTTTATATCCATTACTGTAAAACATATTTATTGTTAAATGAATAAATACAAAGTATTGACAACTGAAAATTTTCTCTTTTCATACTCACCTATGCATTGTTACAAGCCCATAAAAAGATATATGTCAACTTTTTTGACATAAAAGTTAGGAGAGTTTTTACTTTGTTTAATATAATGAGAAAGAGGAGGAATAGTATTGTGACAGAAATAATCAATAATAATATATATTGACAATAGCTGATTATATATAACCATATATAACTATATATATACCTATATAACTTTATAATTGTGTAACTATATATATCTATATCTATATAGATATATGTATCTGCCTGATCATAGCATGCGGCTGTGAGTTAACGGAGAATAATCTGTTATCAACTCAACTACTGAATCCTTGACAGTTGACACATAGGTGAAATGAAAGAACAGTTATAGAGTTTATTAAAATTAATGAGGACTTTTTTTAAAGTGATGTTTGACGTGGGTATTTACCAGATCATGAAATAGAACTGATTGATGTATTAATGGACTGAATAAATAATTCATTTGTTCATTCAAAAATATTTAACAAGAGAATTCTGTGAGCTAGACACTGGAGATATAGCAGGGGACAAAAAATAGGATTTTACCTTCATGGAATTATATTTTATTGGTGTTTGCAGACAAATTAATGAATAAGAACATTGAAATTAAGAGTAGTATTAACTTTCATTAAGAAATAAGCAATTTGATTATGTCACCAAAAAGGATTATTTGTTGAGAGATACTCCAGCAGAATAATCAGAAACTGCTCTCTGAGATGACATTTATTTGTCCTCAAGGTTCAAAATGGTGAGTTTCATTACGATTTGGAAGGAAAGAACAACTGACCAAACAATTATGTAGACACTGCTTCTCTATGATGGTGAAGAAGTTAGATATTTTCTATGTGGAGAAAGAAATTTGCCTTATTAAACATGACCACAGTATGCAGTGCAATAAAAAGGCCATAAAATCTTAGCGGCATACAATAAGAAGCTTTTACTTAGCTTAGAAATCTGTGGAAGTACCCCCATGTCTCTCATCCTCCTGGGCCCAGCAAGCTTGGCTAAGTACATTCTTATGAATCACAACAGGGGAGCAAGTGAATAAACTAACACTCACAAACCCATTTCAAGCTGATGCCCAATTCGATGCGATGACATCCAGTTGCCCAAAGTCACCTACATTGTTGAGCATAATGTCCAAGATGGGGTAAGTTCACTCCTTCTAGAAAGGTCAGAGAGCAGTATGGATATTTCTGAATAATATTATCTACCAAGTAAGGGGTGCATGGCTGGCTTAGTCGGTAGACCATGAGACTCTTGAAGTCTCTGTGGAAGTAGAGATTACTTGAAACATAATCATAACAACTACCATATAAGTGAGAATAATGGTAAAATTTTAAGCATCCATTAGCATCCAAAGGCAGCCCTTAAGTATCTTTCATGTTGCCTTTACTATTTTATGTTATTTTACTACACAATATAAATGCATGCTATTATCCTTACAAGAAACAGGGAACACTACATAAAGCCATAGGCACCATTGTGGTTAGATTTCAGGTACGTAGGTGTATCTTTAAAGAACAACCTCATATTCACAGTCCTGAACAGATTGCAAGACCTCAGTGTTTTCCCTCCTTCAATGTGAGAAAACTTCAAATTTCTAACAAGGTTTGAGTTGATAGTAAGAAGTTCTCTAATCACTTATAGTGGCTTAGTTATTATTCACTATCCATTTAGTGATAAGAAACTAATACTTGTTTGAAAACATATTCTTCATCACTGGATTTGAACAGAGAAATGGCTTACTGTATGTGACACTTCATATTACATAAAAACTGTAATAAAATTTATGACATTTTGAACAGTTAAAGCTAGAATAAGTCATTGCTAATATTCAGTAATTTTTTTTTTGTTTTTTTAAGGCTGCCAGAGTGAAGCATAAATTTTAAATTGTTATGCAAAATAAGTTTATGGCTTTAAAATTAAGAGTTAATAAATGATATAATATGTGAGTAAAGATGAAGTGAAACTTCAAAAATTAAAATATTAGTTAATGTTTCATTATTTAAGGCTACAAATCTCAAAGAGGCGTTTGTAATCTAATGTTACCAAACACCCAGGATTTGGACGCCTGGGTGGCTCAGTTGGTTAAACGTTCCACTTCAGTTCAGGTCATGGTATAGTGGTTCGCGAGTTCAAGCCCCACATAGGGCTCTGTGCTGGCAGCTCAAAGCCTGGAGCTTGCTTCAGATTCTGTGTCTCCCTCTCTCTCTGCCCCTCCCCCACTCACGCTCTGTCTCTCTCTGTCTCTCTCAAAAATAAATAAACATTAAAAAAAAATTTAACCCCCAGGATTTAGGTTCAATATCTTCAAAAATAAGGCTACATTACAAAATTAGTAGAATTTATAAGAATATTGTTAAGGGGGGGGCTCCTGGGTGGCTCTGTTGGTCGGGTCATCATCTCATAGATTGTGAGTTCGAGCCCCACATCGGGCTTTGCACTGACAGTGCAGAGCTTGCTTGGGATCCCCCTCTGTCTCACTCTGCCCCTCCTCTGCTTGCTTGCCCTCCCTTTTGTTCTCTCTTTCTCTCTCAAAATAAATAAAATAAACATCCAAAAAGTAAAAACACAAAAAAAATATTGTTAAGGTAACTTTTAGCTCATAAGTCAAACTATTACAAGTCCCTTGGTAGGGATCCAGACCTAAAAAAGGTAGACAGTTGTAGTACAAATTGAAGTCACAAGAGGGTAGTCTTTCCACAGGAAAATTTTAATAGGTTTTTTGTTTTCCTGTTCTATTAGCATTTACACTATTAAATTTCAAATTCTAGGGACTATGTTGTTTGAAGTTAGAAATTAAGACCTATGATTTTTATAGCAACAAGTATTTAAAACCATTTTGCTATGGGATAACATAACAAAATGAAATAAGTGGGGACAGTCCATGATACATTTGTAATCATAACATACTATTTCAGTAGTTAAGATTTCTTGTCTAAATAAGTAACATTTATCTAAGTAAATACATTTTCAAAGAATGGCATATTTGTGGAATTTTGGGGGAAAACAGAGAATCTCAAATCATAACGGATTCCATTAGTTTGGGTTAATTATCTTCTCTCTTTAGAATAAATGTACAATTTTTTCCCCACTAATTTGCTACATGATTGGTTTTGTTTTGTTTTGTTTTGTTTTTGTACTCAAGTGCTTGGTTGAAAATAGTATCTACACCAAGAGAAAATTTGTATTCCTTTGTTGTCTTTAAATTTGGGCAGTCCAGTGTGTGAAAGGTCTACTGCAGTATAAAATAGGAGATGTGAATTCTCATCCTAGATCTAGTACTAATTACTTGAACAGTATAATTTATGGAAACCAACGTATTTCACTGATTCCTTCAGTTGTTTTACCTATAAAATGAAGATCTTGAATATCTATACTTAGAGATGTTTCCTTGACTTTTTTTCCTCATTCTTTTGTCTAACATTGGTATCTTCACGTTTTTACATGGTGAAGAAAATCATAGAGAGCCAGAGCTAATTCATTGCTGTACCTGATTCAGCTGTATTCTAGATTTGTTTTCGTAAGGATGTTTCTTCATGGAGCAGATTTAAGTGCCAGCTGATTTCAAACCAATAGTGTTTAAAAGCCCTTGGTTTATCTTATTTTTCCCCACTGTTCCTTAAAATTCTCACTCAAAGCATGAAAGAGCATAGGAATCAGGACTTCAGATCAAAGTAAAATGAGAGATTAAAAACGGCTTTGGTCTTGGCTCAAAAGCCCATCCCAGGAATTATATGTACTAAGACGAGTGGAGTAAATTATGTTATAATCTATAATGTCAGCCCTGGACTTACTCAAATTCTGCCCTTAGCATACTAAGCAATGAATTTCTGTTTATGAAAAAGATGAGTAAGGGGACCACGTGTGGGGGTTATCTGGTGGTAGCATCCACCAATCTATACTTGCTGAAGATCAAGGCGACAGTTTCAGGAGCTGCCCTCTTCTTCAGCAAGTGTAATGTGGGAACAAAAGACGATGCGAGAATGACCTTTTCAGCTCTAGGGACATGATTCTTCAGTCAGGGCTGTGCGAATAGCTGGGCTTCTCGACTGGAGCTTCAAAACAATATCTCAAACTCAATTCTAATTAGCGATAAAAGAGCTATTTACCTGGAAATTATGTTGTTACGCAGGTGTGTTGCTGCTGGAAAAGCCATTCTACCACTCAGCTCAACAATGTGCATATGTTCATCTTGTTTGACTTGGTTTATGATTATATGCAGTAGTGCTGCCAAATAAATTGTTTTCAAAATGTTAACTACCTTCTGCAGAAGAATGGTTTGCTGTCTTTTTAGTATATGGTTTTGCTTCATTCATTAGACAATCTCTGTCCTCAACATTTCCCCAAAGACAGAACTGTACAGAATCTCAGTCCCTCACTCTCAGTGAGGATGGAGAATGGGGAATCAGAGCATAAAAATGGGTAGTAGGGACCCCTGTTTACAAGATAGAAATTTTGCTTCTCTGTTCTCCCCGTTCCTCTTCTTGCTTAAGGCTAAGGAGGCAGATAAAAGAAAGGGAGCAGAGGGACTATAGGGATGCCGTACATCAGGCAGGTGGCGAAAGCAACCCTAAGGTACTCTGTGGACTCACAGAACCAGAAGGAGATGCTAATGGTCAGAGATTTACATAGTGTTGCCTCACTGACAGGAACAATGTGGGGTAAGGGAACTATTAGAAGATCTTTCAGTTATTTTCCTCACTAACAGGCAAGAGACTAAATAAAGCAGGCAAGGAAGGGAACTAATATTTACCTAGTCCTAACTGTATGCCAGGCACTCTGTCAAAGCCTCAAAACAACCCTGAAAAGTTGATGCCATTATCTCCATTGTTCAAATGGGAAACAAAGATGTAGAGAACTTGAAAAATTTGTCAAAGGTCACACATCTCATTAGCGCCAGAGCACAAATTGAAACCCAAGTATGTGTTATTCAAAGACCAAATATCTAAAATAGTTTTAAGAACTCTATGTTGCTTTTTCAAAAATAAGGAACTAACCAACCCTCACCGACCTGTTTTCACCTTTTCCATACCATGTTTTTTTTTGTCTAGATGTCTTCAATGGTATTTTTCTTTTTGTTACAGAAAAGAATAACAAGTTCTTTGTCAACGAAGACCATTCCGGAAGCAGGCCACCTCAGTTTCAATGAGGTTTCTTTCTCAATAATATATTTCCCTTTTTTCTTCTTGGTAGGGAAAGTAAAAATGCTTCATGAATATGCAGAAAGGGAGATGTTCTGATAACCACTATCACTCACCTATAAAGCAATATTCGATGAAAATAAGGAGTTGGAGCATTCTGAAAATAACAAAACTGTGGAACAAAGGACACCTAATGCATTGAACTGGTATTTAAAATGCCCGTAGGCCCTTAGCTCAGATCTCATAAATATATGTCATACATCAAATCATCTCTGATTAAAATTCTCTGCTTTATAAAACATACCTTTATCAAGAATTTAAAAGTATTTTAATGATATAAGCTTTAAAGAAATTCCTAGTCTGAACAGCAGAAATCTGACATTTGCCAAATCCATTTGATATTGTCTTCTTCCCAAAGCAATAAAAAATAATTGTAACAGACAAATAAAAATAAAGCCTTCATAAGATATAATGTAAGGACTAAATGAGCATGTGTCACAGGCAATGAGAATGAACAGCAGTCAGCCCTGACCTCTTTCCTTTGCCTAGAGTCTCAGAGGGGTATTCTTCTTCAATGGCAGTTTATATTCCACTGGGGCATTTTGGGGAAATTCCATTTTCATTCTAAGAAAGTGGAATAAATATATTTTATTAAAAACATTTAGTACTTTTAATAAAACTACATATATTATAGGTAGAATGAACTTAGAAAACACTGTGTTCAATTATGAACACAATTCAGAAGAGGTTAAAGAATCTTCAGTGCTTCTCCAAAGGAAGTTAGTTTTGCTCAAAATTTAGAGTTGATAAGGCTCCCTTATATTTACCGGTAAACTACTACCACCAAACTTCTTTCATTTCTTGAAAGAGTTGGCTTTAAAAAAGAGCCTTGGACTGACTATTCTAAATATATTCATTAAGTTACAAGGTTATCACTAAAGTGTTTGCGGTTGTACACACACACAAATACACTTGAGTTTGGCACTTATTGTTATAAAGGCCTGAAATCCAACAGGATCTTTCTATCTGGGTAGCTGGAGACTTTTGTAGTGGGGGGAGCATCAATTTTCAGTTAAAATGTATTAGGCAGATTCCTTAGTAAAAAAATAGAAAAAGAAAATGATTTCCTCATTCAATGGTTCTCAGCCTTGACTCCATTCAATATCTGAGAAGCTTTTTAAAATCCTGGGTCCTGAGTTCCACTTGAAGAAAACCTTGTCTAATTTGCCCGTACTATGTTCTGGGGTTTAAAAAATCTCGGGTGATTCTAATGTGCAGCCAACGTTGAAGCTCACAGCTTGCCTTAAGTTCTGTGACAAGACTCCCTGTTACTTCCATGGCACTTGAGCTCACCAATCCAAGAGGCTGCAGCAAAGGACCATCTCAGACTTTCTCTAAAGTCCAGTCAAAAGCTGGGGAGACACTCCCTCCTCATCTATTACTGTACTATAAAACAATTCTGTCTCATTTTCGACTGACCAATGAGTGAGTGACCACGTTTCTTTGAGTTAGGGGCTTTCAGTCATGAAAAAACAGTGAAAAATCCAAAATATCTCATTGCCCCCACCCACTGGCCCAGCATCTCTCTTTCCTTTAATGTTCTGTCTCAGACTTTAATTGGATGCTATCATAGAATTCTACACATATTCCAATTGTTTTATTAATCTGCCTGTTCATTTGACTGAGTGTTTTCTCTCATGATACAGTGTAATCTTTGAGAGCAAGAAATTTTCTTTTGATTCCTATCACCTCAATACCTTGCCAAGTACACAGCTGACCTCCAATAAAGACATTTTGTTTATATAAATAAAAGAATGATTACATGAGAGAATTCCACACTAAGAAACAATAAGTTTCTTAGATCTCCCTCCCAAAACAGCACCAGCTCCGAGTTCCTTACAAAGTTGCACTTTTGAAATAAGAGTATGCAACAGTGAGGGAGGGAAAGGAGCAGAAGGTAGGGCAGACCCTGATGAAATCTACTGTTTCTGCAGCTGGTGTCTTACTTTACCTTCAGGACTATGCAGAACATGTTTTAGATTTAATGCGTGTCCTTTTAATGTACTCTGATATAAGTAGCGGGTGTTGAGGTTATTATTTCTGCTTTAGGAAAATTCATGAGGAAGGAAGAGTCAATCCTGTAGGTCAAATATGGAAATCAAGGAATTATCCTATAACATGTCCCCCAGGCAGGAGGAAAACAGGTTCAGAAGTTTTTTTTTAAATTTTTTTTTAACGTTTATTTATTTTTGAGACAGAGAGAGAGACACAGCATGAACGGGGGAGGGGCAGAGAGAGAGAGGGAGACACAGAATCGGAAGCAAGCTCCAGGCTCTGAGCCATCAGCCCAGAGCCCGACGCGGGGCTCGAACTCACGGACCGCGAGATCGTGACCTGAGTTGAAGTCGGACGCTTAACCGACTGAGCCACTCAGGCGCCCTGGTTCAGAAGTTTTAATAGACCTTTCCAATGGATCAAACATTGGTAGTTATAGTTTAATGGTATTGTGCTATTACAGATTTTTTTCCAGAGATTTTAAATGACAAGAATTTCCACCATGGTTGTTTTTCTTAATATCCCAAAGCATAATATATGGACAGAATTTAAAAAGAAAATGTATGCATTATTAAGCAGGGGATATGGATCTATTGTGTATGTTTGTCAGTTCATGTATACTTATATATGTATATATAAAATTTTGTTTTATTTGCTCTATGTAATGTATGTAATGAATGCATATATGTGTATATATGTGTATATAAAATTATATACGTATATGCATGTATATAATTATATAATACATGTATGTATGTATAATTGTATAATATATACATATATGTGTACACACAGACACACATACATATATACACACACACTTACATCTGAATCTATATCATCTATCTACTATGTATGTATGTATCTATCTATCTATCCATCTATGTATATAAAATTGACTCTGATATACCAAGAATTTTCATATACATTATGTGTTTTCTCATCTTATACAAATAAGGAAACTGAGCTTAAACATTCTGAAATATATTGTTTACTATCACTGATGCTAAGAAGGAGGAGAGACAGATATTTATTCAGAATTCCAATTATATTCTCATTACAGTATCTCATAGTTTCTTTGTTTGAAGATTAGTAAAGGGAAATGACTTAAAATATAGTTTATTAAGAATATGTTGGGGCGCCTGGGTGGCTCAGTCGGTTAAGCGGCCAACTTCAGCTCAGGTCACGATCTCACGGTCCGTGAGTTCGAGCCCCGCATCGGGCTCTGGGCTGATGGCTCAGAGCCTGGAGCCTGCTTCCAATTCTGTGTCTCCCTCTCTTTCTGCCCCTCCCCCGTTCATGCTCTGTCTCTCTCTGCCTCAAAAATAAACGTTAAAAAAAATTTTTAAAAAGAATATGTCAAATCTTTTTTGACAGTACAAGTCAACATAGTCCAACTTCCCAGAAATAAATCCAGATGAACAGAATATTTTTAGGCTTAATCTTATTGGTATAAAGGTATATCCACAAATAATAAAATAGTTTAAATTTCATGAGGTATTTTTATGTAGCATATTTTTCATGAATATAAGTTTTGCTCATTATAGTAGAATACACAAAGTTAAATAAGCCAAGAACTCTTTTCTTTCCAAAAAAAAAAAAAAAAAAAAAAAACCAAAAAACTGACACTACTACATTAATGATACCTCATATTGGCAAATGATATATGGAGCCTAATGACCTCCTAGTAAAAAATCACTTGTTTTTTTTCTTAAGCATTATTTTTTTGCTCTTAATGAAAAAAATAAGATAATTTGTGATAAACAGGGATATAGAAATGAGAACAGAGGTCAAGGAGTGATGACAGAGTTACTACCCAAAACTTAAATATTCTCTAGTAATGGTGGAGCATCTTTTTGGATAAGATATTATTCTATAAGTGAGGAAAAGACATAAATATGTTGATAATTTGGAAATTGTTTTTTTCTCTTACAAAAATTAGAGGAATAGAAATATACATAATAACAATGGACTGAAATGACTGGTGTAAGTTTGTGCTTCAAGTTACTTAGAAATGAATGCCCTTGCAGATAACATACACTCCATACCTCTTCAAATAACTAAATTTGGGAGAAAACATCCTAATGGTGGCACCCTTAGGAAAACCTACTTATTCTGCCATACCCATAATGTTCATCATACCCATAATCTCATTATCAGGATGTTCAATATAGAAAGGGTAGAATATTTATATCCAAAATATAGGACCAAGTAAAAGTTTTTATAGAGAGAAAAATGGTTTTTAAAAATGTTCATTGTGAATAAGTTTCAAAAGCCTATTGCTGACCGTATTGACCAAAATACGGTAAGATTTTGATACAATTCTATACAATTTTCTGTAACCATCCTGTTTTTCTTTCCTGAGTAACTGCTAGTTCTGGTATCATATGTTAACCTAAACACTACAGTGCATTCAGTTGAATCAAATCTGATACACATACTCACATACATATGTTTGATATGCCAAACCTTACGATTAAATCTCTTCAAGTGTTAGAGTGCTGGTGGTAGATTCAGAACGCTGTATATTCTTTAGTAATGATGAATAACAGAGAATATAATTTTGATGTCTGATTGCTTGCATTTCTTTCTAACATACCCTGTTATTTCTCAAAAGAGATAAGGCAAAGAAAGCAAGGAAAATAGGATAGCAATAACATTTTTGCATGAAGAAAATTAATCAGTCAATCACGAGAATAAGAGTTTTCATAACACCGATTAGGTCATCCTGTCAACCCCTGAGGGCTGGTGTAGGATTGTCACTTGAAATCTCTTTTCTGATTCTTTATCAAAAACTGTTCCCCAAAGTGTCAAATAGAAGAGTATTGCCTCTGATATATTAATGTTCAGTGCTCAGAATAAATGCTATTAATATTCATTGCAGCAGAACTTTCATTGTTATCATGGTCAGAGAGCATTTGAAATGTTTTAGGATGACTGCTAATAAGAAAATCAGTAGTTCCGAGGGCATTTATTAGTTGAATAAAAATTCTCCATTTGAAATCACAAAGGTTTGTTAGAATACTTCTTTTGTTTGTTTATTCATTTGTTGAAAGACACATTTCAGACACTGCAGGCCTCATTCTACAAGAGCTTTAAAAAAAGTATTAGCAATAAATATCAACTTTAAAAACACAGAAGTGAAAAATACAAAATTGCAAATCTGTGGATAAAGCAGTAAAAGGCCAAACTCGTTCATAACAAAGAAAGGGTGGGAAACCTTACAGACTCAAGGCCTGGTGCTGTTAAAAAAAAGGTTTTCTGAATTGGCCTCAAATGAGAGTATCATGTAGTGATGCTAAACAGAAGTCTTTTATGGGCTCAGCCAGGAAACTCTTATGTTGTATGACTCTAGGCTTCCCAGGATGTACGACTATCTCCTTTTCTCATTTTCACACCATTAAATATGATGTCGTTTCTGAGTACTACTATGATTCACTTGTGAACCTCTCAGCATTTCTTCTTTTAAAAATTCCCCTTCTACTATCTATATGTCATATTTGCCTTGCAGTTTAAGATGAGATAATTTCATGATAATTTCAAGGATCTGTTTCATCTTAATATAACTACTGTAATTTTGATGATTTTTTAAAACCACACAATTTCCATATTCATCTGAATTTTTTAACTGATGTATACTTTAATTAGTCTAAGTGTTCTTTCAAAGTAGTATCTGCATAAAATATGATTGTGTGCAGTTTACCATGTTGTCAAGTTATATAGATAGCCACATCATAAAATAATCATGGATGATAGCAATTGGTTACTTCTAAAATAATATTGAAATGTTAGCTTAAAACAGTCTGTATTTAGTTTCAGATTTTTATAAAACATCAACCAAGATGTAGGCTCAGTGTTGCAGATGAAGTTACAGCTATATAACAGTGGTACAGTTAGTCCTTATACAGATGGTAAGATATAGACCATGATGTGCCTATGTGGCTCCTCCCCAAACTAATGACATTCTAGACAGGTTACCTGAGGCCATGGACCTCTCTGGCCTGGTGCATCTTCTTTCCATCTGGGTTATATCAACAATGAAATCGTAGGTTTCCTTGCTAGGGGAACTAAGGCAGCATTGGGAAGCTGCAACTGTTTACTTACATACATGTTTATCTCTTATACCAATAGCCTAAAAATACTTTTACTTCTTTATGCTCTAAAATATTGTTCCAAAACTACTGTGCAAAGAGTAATATACATAATATACATATAATACATATATAGTGTATATAGACAATATGCATATAATACACACATAGGTATATGTATATATAGTATATATAATACACAACATATAAAATGTATATATATATCTTTCATATTTCTAAATATATTTCTACATGTTTATATTTTTCTTTAAGTTTAAATCTTTGCAAATGAAAGTGGACTTCGTTTTGTGAGACAGAATTTATGTACACAGAACTGGTTTTAAAAAAACACAAAATTATTGGGGCGCCTGGGTGACTCAGTTGGTTAAGTGTCTGACTTCAGCTCAGATCATGATCTCACAGTTCATGAGTTCGAGTCCCGTATCCGGCCCTGTGCTGATGGCTCAGAGCCTGGAGCTTGCTTCAGATTCTGTGTCTCCTTCTGTGTCTGCCCGTCCCCTGCTCACTCTGTCTGTCAAAAATAAATAAAAGTTTAAAAAATTAAAAAAAAAAACAATATAAAATTGATAAAATACAACATTTCTATAAAATAAGAAATCACAACAAAATAAGATTAAAATAAAAAAACTGGTCAGCAATACAAACAAAAAATATCCAGGAGAATAGCATATTTGTATTAGTTTACTGCCTGATACTCATCTGTAATACTGTTTCTCATTTCAATATTGTTGGCAGCATACTTTTTGATCATGTCATCATATTACTATGATTTTGTAATTCTTTCCACAGAGAAAAGAAAGACAATCAATCGTTCTTTCAACATAGTTGGTCAAAATTTATTTTCTATTATTTTGGTTGGGATACACAATACATGTGACTTTACAAAGATATATACTTACTATTTGTGGTACTGCAAAGTTTTTATTCTCTACACCCCCAATTCTAAAATGTCTATTTTCTATAATTCCTATGGAATTTAAATGTTATGGTATATTTCTTCTCATCAAAATGGCATTCATTGTCAAAGTAGGAGAAGATAATTTCTGTTTGAAGTAGACATCAGTAAGTATCTTCTACTAACAACTCTATAAATCTAATGACTGGAGGAATTTTTCTCAGACTCGCTTCTGGCTCTTGGCTTCTCAAACCTTGTTTCTTCTCCATTGTCCACATATTTCAAGTGCTGGATGCACTGGAATTGCTCATATCGTAATATGACTCTAGCCTTGTAATGGTAATGATGAGTTGCCACAGTGGGTGGTAAGAAGACCCATGAAAGTCATTTTTACAGTAGAACAGCTAACAATAATATCTCTACACAAAGTGAGTTTGGATTATATACATGTATTGCACTAAGTCCAAACTAAATGTATCACTAACTCAGTTTCCTCTTTGATTGCAAAATTTCCAAAGCCACTTTAAAAGCATACACAGAAAATATGCAATGCAAGGTAAGTAGAATTGGAATGTGACAGAGGTCTTAAACAATTGCACTTAAATTAACTTGTTTTTGAAAATTTAATAAGAACATATGGCTTTATAAACATGCTGTTAGAGCCTCCCAGGCTGGGGAAAAGGGAAAAAAGCCTGTGCAAATAAAATGAGGGCCCTGAACTTAAGCTTTATCAGGCCCACAGTAAATTCAGCCTCTAATTGCAAATATTATGGTTTTTAGCCTATTGTATATATTGACACTTTTAAATAAATAGTTAACATCTCTTTTAAATATACCAAAGGAATCTAAACATCATGATGGCTCCATACTACCATAGTTATTTAAAAATATACAAACTCTTATTTTAGATACTATATTTATAATATTTATTTTTCTCCGTGAGCTAATATTTTTTTCTTGTTTTCCCCAAGAGAATTTTACCTTAAAAAATATAATTAATGTTAGATGTAATTTTATCAAGGTTCTCTAGACTTCTCAAAATTAAAAATATCGCATACAAAAATATGTATGTATTTAGATTTTGTTTACTTTTTTCTGATTCTATAAGTTTGTATATAAAAATATTATGAAAGGTTTCTTATAAGGGTGCCTGCGTGGCTCAGTTTGTTATGGATCCGACTCTGGATTTCGGCTCAGGTGATGACCTCACAGTTTGTGAGTTCAAGCCCCGCTTGGGATTCTCTCTCTCTCCTTCTCTTTCCCCCCCCTTCCCTGGCTCTCTCTCTTTCTTGAAATAAATGAATAAACATTAAAAAAAGAATTTTTAATCAAATAAAGTTATTATTATTTGTACATGCTTGATCAAAACAAATGTAATACATATTTTGATAAATATTAAATTTTATAAATGCATCTTTTAATGAGATAGCTTTTTCAGAAATCAGTGAATGAAAGTTACTTTTAAAAGGAGGCACTGTTTAGCTTCCAATCGTTTCTTTTCTTTTTTATAAATGTAAACACTATCAAATCCTTATAATAAAAGCAATATGAGAATAGAAGGAGGTTGGTTATAGTAATTCCAATTGTTGAACTCTTTCTGATTTGTATGGACTTCAAATCCCAATTTGAAAAAGAATTTGTTTTTCAGCCATTCAAGTCATGTCTTTCTCAGTTTCTTATTTCTGCTTAAGTAAACCAATAAACAAGTTTTTTCAAGGCACCTGGCTGGCTAAGTCAGAGGACTCTTGATCTCAGGATCATGAGTTTGAGGCCCATGTTGGTTGCAGAGGCCCATTGTTGGTTGCAAACAAACAAACAAACAAATAAACAAATAAATAAATTCTGTCAAGAGTTTTCCATGATTATTATTATTCTATTGTTATTTACTCTATTAGTTGAAGGCAACTTTTTATGAAGCTAAAATGATCGATACAACTCCCATATAATAGGAAGTGGTAAATGTTAGGAATCTTAGTATATAATTTTTACAATAATTTAGGGATAAAAAAGAGTTGGCCCATTAAAGCAATCCAATCTCTCTATAATATATCTGAATTTTAACATCCAAAATGATACCATTTCAAATGCCAGGTTTTTCCTTTTACAGAAGTGCATGTAAGAAAAAGAAAAGACATTATGCTTTGCTGCCAGTTTAGTGTAACTTCACTAAAGGGATCTTCTCAGATGTCAAATTTTATACTATACATTATTTGATTCCCTCAACCTTCTTACACCCTGAGGTATACACGGTTTGGGATGGTTGGGAACTACATCAGTCTTTTATTTTTTAAATCAATTGTAAAATGTTAGGTGGGAGAGGAGAACTGGTATGAATTCAAATCTCAAGTATATCCTCAAGCAGAACAATTTTACAGAAGAGTATGCATCAACATTGCAAATGCAGGTTAGAGACTTTCCACACTCATCTTAGAAGTTTCTTCTCACCCATTTTGAACACTTATATCTTACTTCCTTTCCACTGACTCTTTAGATGATAGACTGAAACCAATCAAACTATGAACTCTTAGCCAGCTCTCTCTCAAATCTTTAAATCCAAACAACTCATTTGGCTTTGACCTTGCTAAACATATGTAAGAGTATAACTTACTAATGTGATATATCATTATTGGAGGGAAAATCCCCAATTATAAAAGGATTTTTAAAGCATTCATTTTCAATAATTATAAAAATGTATGGGAACATATGGTCATTTGTTCAACCAAAATACTAGACCAGTGTTTCTCAAACTTTAATGTGCATAGAAATCACTTGAATCTCTTATTAAAATTCAAATTCTGATTCCATAGATCTGTGGAGGGACCTGAGATTCTGTAATTCTAAGAAATACTTGGGTGATGCTAATGAGCTACTTACTTATAGACTAACTACAATGCTAGTAACAAGATGCAAGGCCACACTTAAACATGGGATTATGCACACACACACACACACACACACACACACACACACATATGTATGTATTTCACATAGTTGGTTAAAACATACATCTTTTGGTGAGTGGAAGAAAAAGTAAAACTAAATGAAATGTCAAACATAACCATGTTTATATCTTTGTTCTATCTCACTCAAAAATATTCTAATCCAAGGGTTCAATGGAGTGGTACCACTCCACACTGGGTTTTAGAAAATTGTGAGAAATTTGGGAATCTTGGGTTCACAAGTTGATAAGCTTTTTGTTGTGAAAAAGAGAACCATTATGAGATTTTTTGACACTGCTACCTACCTAGCATTTGCAGAGTGAATAAGACAGACTTTAATGTTATAGTTTAAGATCTAATTATGCGAGAGAGTTGAAATGACAAAGAGATCTCTTTATTCCACCTCTCCACCCAGGCAGACATCTAATAGTGTGTTCTCTTCCATCTTCAAATCAAATCGATTTTCTTATATAATTAATTTCCTTAATATTTTCTGCAAACTAGATTATACTTTGAAGCTAATTTTCATAGATAGAACAATGATTCTCAACCCTCAGATCTAACATCCCTACTTTTATAACAAGTACGTTATAATGTTCCCTTTCCTATCCTGCAATTTTAAAAAATCATATATGATAAAGTCAACTTTCAGAGATAATTGAAGATTCAATAAAATATCTTAATGTAAATAAATGAATAGTGTGTGTGTATATATATATATATATACACACACACACTTTTATTTTATGTATATATATGTGTATATATATATTTATCTATATATCAATATATCAATATCTATATATATAGATGTAGATATAGATATACATTTTTATTTTAGACCCAGTCATTCTCTTTCATTGGATCTTTATTTTTTACCCGGGTACTTTTCCTAATATGTTTAACCATTCTGTCTCTTGTTCTCTCTCTTAGCACATTTATTTCAATGCATTTGACACCCAGATTTCAAAATTCTTAACCCATTATTGCCACTAGATTTTATTCCTGAGATGCTAGTATTTTATAGACACCACATAAGCGTTGGATCAGTCAACAGATTCTACCTGAAATCTCTTTTTTAACCTGAATTTGTTTGCTATCTACTCATTTTCTCAGGTCCTTCTTGAATAGAATGCACTCTAAAGAGATGAAATTCCCTCCTCAATGTGTCCATAACACTTTGCATATTTCTATTTTTATAACAAATATATATCATATATGTATATGTATATGTTATATGTATATCACATTTATAATTATTTTGCATGAAAGTCTCTCTTTCTAGAAATAATGTGAAATCACACATGGAGATAATATGGTTTCTTATGTATGAAGTCTCAGCATGGTGTTAGAATATAGTAGACTATAAGCATAGTGAATAATTTTGTGGTTTTTAGAATAATAACAATTTCAGAAGATGAAAGTAAATTTATTGACCTATGTTCTTCTAGTATCTAGAGAATGAGGTGGTATTTTGAAAGAGTTAATAAAGACAGGATTTCCCCACAATTTTCTTCTGCCCATATTGTCTACAGATTAGGAAGTCTGAGTTGAATTACCAAATATTTTTTAATATACATAAGCAGAGAAGAGAGGTTTTTAACTGATTTTTAATTATTGAAATCAGTTGGGTTTTTAACCTGTTTTGCTTTGCTCACTTGAGCAAGTGAAAGGAAGTGAGAATTGAATAGAAGAAGAAAAAAGAAAAAAAGAAAAGAAAAGAAAAGAAGACATTCTCTAATTATGAATTGTAGACAATTGTTTTGGCACAACTGGTAAGACCTAGAATAAAATTCTATTGAGGGCAATTGTGAGGACAGATTTGTTTGTATATCACATACTTTGAATGCACTCACAAGAGATTTTTCATTAAGTTGATGTTTAAGAGACGATTGAGACAGGTTTAAAATGTACACATCTAGTAATGACTTATTGAAAGTTTATTCGTTGTAAAAATTGAACCTTCAAATTTGGCACATTTGCTATCTTCTAAAACAAGTTGGTTTTGTAAGAAAGCATTACAAAGCATTATTATAACTAGTATCTTTTCTGTTAAGAAAGTGCTGAAGTATGGTTTTCTCAGTTTCTCATGTTAGAAAGACCTCCACAGTGGAAAATGGTTGTTCCAAGTATTTGTTCCTAAATCATGTCACCAAATAATGCTGCAAAAAGCTTTTTAGAACTGATAAAAATATTATCTTCAATTTAAATCACATTTCAAAAGATAACTTCATGAGCAGCATACTTTAATTCCGCATTACATATCCTAGAAAAAATCCAAATCGTTTTGTTATATGAACTGAACATCTTTAAAAGGAATCAACTTTCAAGTCTAAAACACTTGTGACACCAAAAGACTAAGGAGCACCTTTCTTTTCTGTTGACCACTAGTAATAATTTTCCAATATTAGATTTTAAATTGTATCTTTACATTGTTCTTAGCAATTTTAATCCAAATAAAAGAAAATATCCTACCCAGATAACATAAATATCTAACTTAATGGCAGTATCATTTACTGAAATAATTGAAAACACATTTGTCTAGTCACCCTAACCATAAAAGATTGTCAGTTGTTTGTTTCATAATTGGAATGACCTTAGTTTAAGAAAAAATGGGATATATAATATTATAAGCATATTCATAATTTAGTTTGTTCACGTTCACTCATGATGCATGGTTGCCATATCTACAACTGTAAATTTTAGGTGATGTGTCAGAGGGGAAAAATTTTATCATGGGACTAAAAAAAATTCTAAATCTGTATTCCTGTTTTTGCAAATTATTTGCATGGATTATGAAAATAATGTACACACATAATGACTGTAGATTGTACCATATTAATTCACGATTAGTTTAGCAAAAAAAAAAAAATTCCTGCTTTTCCCTCTCTTTTCAATCCAGAAAAGTTTACCTCAAGGCTCATTCCCATTTGTTGTCTGTGCCCTTGAAATCTACCTTTCAATCTGCTTCCTATAGTTGCTACAGCTTGGATTTCCCGGAAAGAACTTACATAAGCCTGCCAGGACCTAATTCATAAAATATTTCTACCACCACAGATTAGTCCTGAGCCATTTTACAGCTTTGGAAAGTCTATACCATAAAGAATTCTCCCTTTCATTCCAAAGCCATTTGCATTTTATTTGTGCCTCAAAGGAGGAACAATCCAAACTGATTAGAATCCGCAGACACTGTGCATAATGAAAAATTAATTGCATCAATCTTTTCACTGTAGTGGTCTTAACAACTCATTTTCAACTGGTCATTTTTCCACCTGCTCACCAGGGCCCAGGCAGCTGAGGCAAGCATATCTCTGACATTTGCAGAATACCAATGAAACGAAGGTCACCAGTACATCATGCAAGTGGGAGCTGAGAATCCTGAAAGAGATGTAAGCTGTTTGGATGAGCTAGAACTATTATGTGACAGTGGAGGGCAAATACATGCTATGACAACCCATCTAGGCATGGTTTGAATTAACAAAATAGAAAGGAAAGGAGAAAGTCTAAATCACCAGCAGGAAAGGTTAGAGTGGTGCTACCTCACTGGAGATTGAGTGCTATGTGCTGCTGACGGCGGTGGTGATAAATCAATAATTGCACGCTGGCATCATTGTAGGCAATTTGAGATGGCAGGTGGCAACAGTAGTCCAATGCACATACATCAAAACGGGGCTTTTGCTTTTGAAATAGGGTTGGAACTCACTGTACTTTGTAAAATACCCATTTTAGTTATTGTTTGACAATGCTTTTCATGTTTGTATTGATAAAGTGATATATCAAATCCCTATTCAATCAATATATGATGTCTTATATTTTAAGCAAACTCTTACACCTACAGATATTTTAATCATTTTCCAACAAGTTTCTTATAGTTTTCTGGCTCTTGACTTCAAAATAAACACTGTGTTTTCTGAATTTTCTTGGTTTTAACATCCAAATAAACGCACAGCAAACAAATAAGCAAATTCAAAGCAGTGTCCAAGATCAGATTGATTTCAGATGTTCACCATGGTTCTGTGGAAACTGCTATTCAAAATGTGGCCCCCAGACCGATCATTCAAGAGCAGGATTTTAGAAATGAAGAATCTGGGGCCCAGGCCTCAGATAAATTTGCATTTAACATGATCTCTGAGTGCTTTAAAAAGCAGTGATTGTCAAACTTTAATGTGATAATACGTAACTGAAAGGCCTGTACCTAGGCCCACCACCAGCCCTTCTGACTCAGTAGGGCTTAAGTTGGCCCAAGAATTTGCACATCCAACAAACTCCCAGGTAATGCTGATATGCTGGGTCTACGGAAGAAACTGTGATTGCACTTAAGAACAGTTATGAGCAAAAATAAATAGAATTTCATTTTGGTTATTTCCTTCACTATTCAGAATATGTTACAGTAATGACATTTTGTTGATTAAAATGAGTCATAAAGATACCCTTTTTGGTAATCTTTAAGGTTACAGTGGGTATCTATCTACTATGGAAAATCATCAGAGAAGGAATTATAAGTTACACAAAAAAGTTTCTAGATCTTAACTTTTAGGGTTCATACTAATAAGGGGAGGAAAATATCTTCCCTATAACTTATATCACCCTGATGGGGTGGGATGAGGGAATGAAATCTCAGTGAAAGGGATCCCATTTCACCGTGGCCCTGAATGGGGTATAGGCATACAAAGGGGAAGATCTGATGAAGTTAGATTTTTGTTTTAAGGATGAAAAATTCAATGTGTAAAATCTAAAGACCTATATTGTTTTGAGAAATATTGTCTTTCTATGTGGTAGTTTTATTCTCAGCAGATGAAGATATAAATATATGGTTATTTCAAAATTACCTAGATCACAGTCTAGACAAAGTCATATCTCCCTGAGTATATATCCATTGGTACAGAAGAGAGTTTGTAACATAAAAAGAATTACTACTCAGAAAAAGAACAGTTATAATTATTCAATTTACAGCTTCACTTTGACTCCCCATGACTCACTTTCTTTCATATTTTCTTTTAAGACTTTTTCAGATCTTTAGTTATCAATTTTATGCCAAATAAAATCCCAATTATTATGTAAATAATTCATCATATGTGTAAAAAGAATTAAGTCACACCAGTAAATGCAAATCTTCCAAAGTATTCTTTGGTTATATAACAATCTTTGTAACTTTATTTTTGAAGTGTAATTGACAGTGATTATAATAACTCTAGTATTCCCCACAATACTTATAGTGATGGGTGATACAATATACATCATGTTATAGAAAATGCATACTGACTTTCACAGTCATAAACCTGAAATTTACTCACACATCTTTCATCAATAATTTTATCAGAAAACGTATAATCCTATTAGGATGCAATAGAGATTTTACATTCTTTGACAAATTAATTTGCATGTAAAAAAAAAAGTAAAATTTTTCCAAAAAGTAAAATCCTGATGCTCCTACCAATAAGGATTTTTTTAAGCTCATTAATTAATGAGGAAAATGCAAGAGGTCAAAACAGATTCAAAGGAGCATCTGTAGAATACACATGTACATAAAGGCAATTAGTAATGTTGACTGGAATTTGCTTATAGATAAAAAATCATCTCATAACCCAAAGTGTAATAAGATGTAATATTTAGGATAATAATTTTACAAGGTTAAATGAATTTGCATCTCTCCCAAAGTGTATTTTTGTATTATTATCTTTTGTATTATTATCAACAATGTATAGTTACAAGATAGAGTAGAGGAAGACAAGCATATACCTACAACAACTCTAGACCCTCAATTTATATGGAGTAAAATTTAAAAAAAAAGAAAAAAATTAAATAAACTCTTTAGATGAGACTATTCTAAGGATGAAATATGATATCTAAATGTACTTCATTCCTTAAGAATTTGCCTATTCAGAGTGAGTGTTCCCTTGGAGAATGTACATACTTTCTTTTTCTAGCCTGGAATTAGACTCTTGAATGATGATAAATGTGTGTAAATATGGCATCTTTACAATAATTTAATGAGAATTTATCTAGTTGTGATATGCCTTATAAAAATGTTTGAGAAAAAATATTTTAAGTATCCATTTATGAAAGATAAAATATTCTGATATTATCTATTTATTTTATGAGGTTCCAAATATGGCTTTTTACTAAGTAATTATAGTCCTTTTCTATTCATTTTAGAAACAACACTGAAATAGTAATACATATTTAAAAAATGGAAAACCCATCACTGAGTTTAGATAACAGTTCAAGTCTTCCATTTTTTTAAAATTGTTTTGTGGATTAGGAGGTGGAGTAGAACCAAGAAAACTTCCTTCCTTTTTTTTTTTTTTTCTTTTTTTTCCTCACCAACAGAAGCCTGCTGTAAGATTATGTACATGTAGAGCCCTTCTAACTGACCTGGTCTCTGAGTGAGTGAAGCAGGATCTGGTAAGAATAAGCAGTTTTTGCTTGTTTTTTTCCTCTGCATCAGATCACAAATACAGGTGAAAATATTACTCAATAACCACTGTTATTTCTCCTCCCATACCCTTAAGTAAAAGCACCCCCTCCCCTGCCCCCCACCAGAGCCAGTGTCTAGTTATTATCCTTTCAGTCAGGCAAGAAAACAAGAGCCACTTGGAAAGTTGAAGAGTTAGGGTATTCCTATTCTCTTTCAAAGGAGACAAGAGAGATTGATTTTATATAAACATTAGAATATTGAAGACGGTGTGACTATGAAGTATTTTAATCTAACTGCACAAAAGAGTAATCTGGATAGGTAGAAAATGCAGATTTGTTTCCCATTCTAAGCCTCAAATACTTAACTTCAATGAACAACGAAGATAAGGACTCTGGGAAATAGAAGTCCTTTTTATGCACATGCACTTGAGCAATGAGTGTTTTCTACATGGTTTTATTCATTAACTTATTCACTCATTTAGTTATTTATTCTTCATTTAAATAATTTGTAGCATAGTACATATGGTTGTTAATGAAATATTGTCTCCAAAAAGCACAGAAGGGATGAGATTCAGAGCACAAGTGGAGAAATTAACCTTAGACAGAAAACAGCACTTCTTCTGTAATAGGCAACCAGGTGGGGGTCAATGGTGCATGTACATTTGTAGTTTGCTAACAAAAAGCCTAGAGAATTTCCACTTGACAGCTTA